>NW_019154111.1:22165863-22407586 GCF_002288905.1 Enhydra lutris kenyoni
ATGACAGCTTTGTAATAGAGCTTGAAGTCTGGAATTGTGATGCCACCAACTTTGGCTTTCTTTTTCAATATTGCTTTGGCTATTCGAGGTCTTTTCTGGTGCAAAGTGAATTTTTAAACAAACTTTTAATTTCTGAAAATTTTGGATTTATAGAAGGGTTGAAAGAATATTTCACAGTTCTCTAAACCCGCATACCCTGTGTTCCCCTACTGTTAACATTACTGTGGTATGTTTTCACAACTAAAAATCAAATATTAATACATTATTAACACATAAAGTTAATATTTTTTTATATTTCCTTATTTTTCACCCAATCTTCTTCTGTTCCAGGATGCATTGTCATGTCTCCTTAGTTTCTTCTTGGCTGTGACACTTTTTCAGACTGTCCTTGGTTTTGATGACCTTAAGAATTTCAAGTACAGGTCAGACAATTTTAAAATAGTCTTCCATTTGGATTTGCCTAATGACTTTCTCATGATTGTACAGGGGTTATGAAAGTTTGGGGAAAAGACCAGAGGTAAAGTGCTATTCTTACCAGATTGTATCAAAAGTATATGCTGCTAAGATCACTTATTACTTATTATATTAACCTTGTCACAATGCTTATCAGGTTTCTCTGCTATAAAGTTACTCTTTGTTTTTCCATTTTCATACTGTATTATTTTTAAAAAGCCACTATATGGACTCCACAGTTAAGCGGTAAGGATTTGAGGAGTGTTATAGTCTAAATGTTTATGTTCCCCTCGAATTCATATGTTGAAATCCTAACCCCCAAAGGTGATGATACAGGGTGGGGATGCCTTTGGGAAGTGCTTCTGAGGGCACGAGGTGGAGCCTTCATGATTGGGATTAGGGCTCCTGAGACAACACAGAGCCCCCTCCACCATGTGAGGATAAAAGGAGAAATGAGGTCTAGCCTCCAGAATTATGAGAAATAAATTCCTGTTATTTTAAAGCCACCCAGTTTGTGGCATTTTGTTATAGCATCCCAAAAGGACTAAGACAAGGGGTGATATCTATGTAAACTATTTGGAATTCTTCTGCAAGTGAGATTAGTCTGTTCTTCCCATTCATTCATTCAGTTTTCATTCTTTATTCAATAATTTATTTATATCTGTATGGATGCATGAATATTTTATACTTTGTTTATAATCCAAAAGTGTATTATTTCTTTCATTGCTCAGTTTTTCCACCTTTGGCACTGGGAGCTTTTCAGTTGTTTCTTGTGTCCCTTTGACATACCCATATCATTTTGTTTTTTTCAGCACTTCTTCACTTTCTGACACAAGAAGCTCCAGATTACAATTGTTCCAGATTTGCCACTGGGACTTTGTCATATACTTGGTTCATATACCCTTTGACACAGCCCATCATTGTGTTTTTTTTTTATTTTAGCATTACTTTCTTTCTGACACTATAAAATGCTCCAGGCTCATCTTGTATATTCTCTGCCTTAAATCTCAAAACCATTTCTCCAAAGTGCCTTGGTGTCTTTTGTTAGTGTGTAATATGAGGTATCAAGATTTAGGTGCTAGGTGTACTTGTTGCTGTAAGGGAGTCATTGCCTTCACTCCGAAGACAGAGCTAGGACACGTATGTGTGCATACTAACCTGTGTATGTACACATATGCATATCGACATCCACCTATATCTATATTAAAGGTAAACATGAATTTGCAATGAAGTTTCTGATTTTCATTGAGTACCACAGAGTTCAATCTAGACTCTACCCCACCCTTTGTTTGCAGGTAAGCTGCCACTACAACCATGAGGAACCTCCGTCTCGTCATCCGCCATCCAATTACCTACTCATACCCATACGGTAATGTCAGAGTTGTTAACCCATGACCTCATGGCAAACAATTTTGCCAGGTAGAGCACGGTGATTAGGTACAGTTCCGAAGTTTGCAGTCCCCACTTATTTCCAGAGGTACTTATACTGGCACCTTTCTTTTTCTACTGCCTTCAATTACATCACATATTGCAATATGAATTATTTTATCACAGTCTGCATTCCTCTTGGGATCCCCCAATCTCCTAATTGACTTTTTGTCATTATTTACATATAATTAAGGTTCATTCTTTGTGGTCTAATGTTCTATGGGCTTTTACAAATGTGTAGTGCCATGTATCCAGTATCATACAGACTTGTCCCACCTATAAATCCCCTATGCTTATCTATTCAACCCTTCCCCTTTTTCCTAACTCCCTGAAACCATGGAGCTTTAGTTTTACTTTTCCAGGATGTCATATAAATAGGAAAATAAAGTACAGAGTCTTTTCATACAGGCTTCTTTCACTTAGCAATATGCATTTAGGATTCATTCATGTTCTGAGTGAATGAACTTGATAGTTCATTCCATGTTATCTCTGAAGAGCATTCCATTTTATAGATGTACCACCATTTCTTTATCTGTTGAAAGACATGTTGATTATATCCAGCTTTTGTCAATTCTGAATAAAGCCACACATACACAATTTTGTGATGACACAAGTTTTCAAATCAGTTGGGTAAATATCTAAAAATGCCTTTGCCAGAGGAACCCCTCAAGGGCTGTGGGACTCCAGAGGCTCCTAGCCATGCTTGAGGGTGAGCCTTTTAAAGAGATACTTGCCCAGCTTCGAAGCCAGCCAGCCAAACTGCAGACGTTAGTTAGGTGTTCATCATCTTCTTGATGAGTTTCACCTTCTTATCTAGGAAGTGGCTCTCCAGGAAGCCACGGAGTTGGAGGTCTGTGCAGGCAGGACCCAGGATCTGCAGACCAAAAAGGACTGGTTCAGTTTCTTCCCTAGGACTATTGCAGTCTGCATGGCTCCAGGGTTTTACCCTTTTCATTTTGGTATAACTTCTGCAGGTCCTGGAAGAAAGCACGGCCACACACTGGTTTTGCATATTCAAGATGCTGGGAGCCCTCTCAATTCTCTTTGGGCAACGCGGGGAAAAAGTGGTCCATGTCCTCCAACACCATAACATCCTGGACCAAAGAGAAGCCCAGAAACAGGTAAGTGTAGAGACCCACAGATGCATGTTGACCAGGTGTTTGTCACTGGCTCCCCCTCAGTGTAATAAATCTGAGGATTCTGGGAGCTGGTGGTTGATTGGCAATAAGGGGCCAAGCTTTAAAAACAGTGTTGGGGTTCTTACCAGAAGTAGAGGATGGCCGAGAGGATGGATTTGAAGGTTGCCACAGGAAAAGAGGTTGGGAGGGGTTAGAGGCTGGAAGAAGGGGCGTTCCTGGGTTGGTCCCATCCAAACACTGTTGAAACAACAGTTAGATCTATGTGACCCCTGGATGCACTGCCTGTATGTGGATTTTTTTATAGTACAGTACTGTAGATGTTATTTTTGCTTCCTTATGATTTTCTTAAAACATTTTCTTATCTCTAGCTTACTTTATCATAAGAATAAAGTATATAATATGTTTAACATACAAAATATGTGTTTATCAACTGTCTGTGTTACTGGTAAATCTTCCAGTCAATGGTTGGCTGTTAGTACTTAAGTTTTGTGCGAGTCAAAAGTTATGGGGGATTTTTGATGGCTCAGGGGTTGAGGCCCCTAACCCCCACATTGTTCAAGAGTCAACTATAATGCTAAATGTAAAAATTTCATCAAAAAGTCAAAGTAGAATTTTCTAACTTCTTATTTATAAAAAACATTACTGAAATAAAATTTGTATCAGGAGCAGTAAAAAATAGGGCATGCAGACTTCCTGAAACATTCATCTGCAGCTTATTTTTGTAGTGGGTGTATGCTAGCATCTCTTAATAATAATGCTCTTTGAAAAACCATGGTCTTCAGTGTACTCAGTGTTTTTACAGACTCTTCATACCACAACCGTAATTCTTAAGTAGGGCCATTGATAACATCCCTGAGCCAGCTGGTAGGTCTGAACACATGAAAATGTTTTAAAAGATGTGCTCACTGCTATCTACCGACCTTTTAGAAAAAGCCCAATGTCTGTATGTTTTATGGACAGTGCTCATAATAGAAGCTGCTCCTTTAATCTCTGAGACATGTTTTGATGCAGTCTTGCCAAATCAGGACTTTTATTAGACCATTATAAACATGAGAATCGGCATATTCAAGATGTTCTTTATTGTAAAAACTCTCTAACAATAATCCAGGAGACTGTCATTTAAGAAACGAACAAAATGGTGCAGTGTCTAATCGTCGAATCAGATCCTACTCTTTTACAGTTGAGCAAGGTCCTGAAATTTAAAATTCTGAATAATGGCTGATCCTGCATTATCATTTCACAAGGGCAGCAAATCGTTTTATCTAGGGTGAAGTACAAACAATAAAAGATAGCCTTATGGCATATTTTTATTTGTTTACAAACAGTAAGTAACCCAGCACAGAACTCGTCAGGATCCCTTATGGTGCTTGGTTTAGGATAAAATAAAAGCCTCTGTGTCTGTTATGAATACAAATACTGGGACACACAGGCACTGGCAACAAACTTTTCATTATAGTCTCAATTTTCTGGGGAGAAGCTCTATTCAATTATTCATTAATAGTATTTAAAAGCAAATTCACAAATTACAAAAACATAATTATTATATAATCCCCAAGGAAATAAAAATCAATATTTACCCACAGATGTACAAGAAAAATAAGTGAGCCTAAGGAACCTATTATTCACAATAGCCAAGCTATGGAAACAACCTTAGTGTCCATCAACAAATAACCAAGAAAATTATAGAGATTTTAGAAATAGATAGGTATTAATATTTTATATAAAATAAAATACAATTCAGCTATAAAAAAGTAGGAAAAACAATTCAGCTATAAAAAATGTGACAACCTGAGTGAACCTGGAGAGCATTGTGCTAAGTGAAACAAGCCTGATAGAGAAAGACAAATACTGTGGGTATTGTAAGTACATGGTAAATAATGTTACAATGAACAAGGAGATGCAGATATCATCTCAAAACAGTGATTTCATTTCCTTTGGATAAATAACCAGAAGTGGAATGGGCTAGATCATCTGGTAATTCTATTTTTAACTTTTCGAGGAGCCACCATACCGTTTCCCATAATGGTTATACCAATTTACATTCCCACAGTGTACAAGTGTTCTCTTTTCTCCATCCCCTTGCCAGAACTTGTTATCTCTCATCTTGTGATAATAGCCATCCTAACAGGTGTCAGATGATATCCCATTGTTCTTTTTTTAAAGAATGTAGAGAAATTTATTGCCATTTCAAAGTATAACTCAGATGAATCAGGCCAAAAAAAAAAATCATTAACATTAAAATACATTATTTAACCGGATTTGTCTTTAGAAGATTTCTCTTTTGATAGGCAATTCTGCACCTAATATAATATAATTTGGTATAAACATATTGTGGATATTTTTAAAGGCCTATGAAAAGATATTTCATGATGTCCATCACAAGTAAATAATAATATATGTTCATATAAATTGATTGATGGATTGTAATTTTGAATTTGTACAATGTTCTAGAAAACTTCTTTCTTCACCAATTTTTATCAAATTGGGTATTCTTATTGTGCTGCATTTGTCAAAATGAGCTCAATAGAACGTGTTTCTTTCATATATGTCAAGTTGCATGTGTTCAAACTATGGAGTTCCCCACACAAAAACCAACATATGTGTTACTGAAACACTTGCTATTGTGGCTGTAAAATATTAATTTCCCTAACATATAGCATTTAGTTTTAAAATATTAGTCCCTTCACCCATAGTATTTCCATAAGCCTGTTTGTAGCCCCCAAAATCACCAAAATGGAAACAAACACTCCCTCTTGCCATCCCCCTGCCCTCTTTTACTCCTTTAGAGGCCAAAAAACTTTTTCTGTAAAGTTAGGAAAATATCTAGATAGGAAATATGTTAGGCTTTTCAAGCCCTGTTGCATCCATTCAGTTTTGCTGTTGGCAAGAAAGAAAAAAAAAAACACAGACAGGGCTGCCTGGGTGGCTCAGTCAGTTAAGCCCTGCCTTGGGTTCAGGTCAGGATCCCAGTGTCCTGGGATGGAGCCCTGAATTAGGCTCCCTGCTCAGAGGGGAGCCTACTTCTCCATCTCTCTTTGCCCCTCCCCCTATCTGGGCTATCTCTCTCTCTCTCTCAAATAAGTAACTAAAATCTTAAAAAAAAAAACACACACACACCACCATAGACAACCACTACAGTAAGTGAATGGCCATGACTGCCTATGACCCACTCTGCGTTGGAGTACTACAATTAAATCTGCTCATATTAAATACAGAACAAGATATATCTTAGAGTCTAAAATAAAGGTAGACTTTTTCTTTCAGAGTCCTTTAGGAAAAGCATTATGTAATGCCTGAGAAATATCATCTACTTAAATATAGCCTCACAGTTTCATTCTTTTCTCACCCTGAGATAGTTATTGAGAAAGGGTAATCTGTGGCCCAGTGAAACATCTTTGGGGATATATATTACTTAAATAGAAAGTGATATTACTTCTACCATTATAAGAACCCCAGTTCCCAAATAATAGTAACCCTTGGGTAAGAAGCAAGTGTCTGCAGCATGCCTCCGACATACTGAATATTAAAGGACAGTGAGTTCTTCTGGCAGTGACTGCGGCAACTCACGGTTGTGTTTTCCTTTCTGTAGAGGGATGAAATTGTCCATTATTTTTCTTTGTATCAAGTAAGGTGAGGACTCAGAAAATGCATTATCAGGTGAGATTTTTGTACAGGTAATTGGATCCAAAATGAGTAGAACCCTTTCAGCCATTTTTTCTCCTGGGGTGCTGCAGAATTCAACTGTTGATGGAATCTTCTTTTGACTGTTAGTGCCAACATTATCCAGTAGATGGGCATTTACTGCTTTTACCAGCTTGGGATGTGTTGATGCTAGTCCTGCTCTGGTATGAGGATTTGTACTTGAGTGGCAGGTATGCTCTCTTCCCCATTACAAGGAGACTAAGAGCTTCTCCAACAACTTCTGAGTGACTGTCATTTCCTGATGAAGCTTCTCCCGTTCACTCAGTAGATTTTGAATAGCGCTCTGTGTGTCACGGTTTTGATGCTGTAAACCTGCTCTGGGTTGGTTAAGTTATCTACTATAATCCTTCTTCTGAGGAATTTACTTGGCCACACATCACAGTATATTGACATAAGTTCTAACTATTCAGAAAGTTGAGCTGTGTTTTGACCTAGGGCTTCATTTTCTTTTCTCTCTTTCTTTCTTTTCTTTCTTTTTTTTTTTTTTGTAAGGTTTTATTTATTTATTTGACAGAGAGAGAGAGAGATCACAAGCAGGCAGACAGGCAAGCAGAGAGAGAGAGGGAAGCAGGCTCCCCACCCAGCAGAGAGTTCGATGTGGGCCTCGATCCCAGGACCCTCATATCATGACCTGAACAGAAGGCACCCTCTGTCACCCAGGTGCCCCTCGGGCTTCATTTTCTAAAATAAGCCGATTTGGGGCTCCTAATTAGCATCTGCCCTTGCCACAGGTCGTGATCCCAGGGTCCTGGGATTGAGTCTCGCAACAGGTTCCCTGCTCAGCCGGGAGTCTGCTTCTCCCTCTCCCTCTGCCTGCTGCTATCCCTACATGTTCTCTCTCTCTCTTTCTCTCTCTCCTTCAAATAAATAAATAAATTCATCTTAAAATAAGATAAAATAAAATAAGCCAACTTTTTCTTACAGGCTAGACAAAGTGATAGTGAAGTTCATCACCAAAAGAAGCCACTAGCAACTTTATTTAAACTCACAACTGACCTCTGTACACTGAGCTGGTTTGAAAGATCTTTGTCCTGTAGTAAATTTTAAGAGTTCTTGAGCTTTCCAGTATATTCTTTACCTCAGATAGTTCCTTTCTGGGTTCTACGACTCCCTCTGACTGACCAAGGAAGTCTCCCCATGACACGTCCCAGAGACTTAACCTTTCCATTTTGGCGGGGGGGATATCATGGGTTATAGCAGTGTTGGGAACTAATATTCTTTTTTTTTCTTTTTCTTTTTTTTTTTTTTATTTTGTTAACATATAATGTATTATTAGCCCCAGGGGTACAGGTCTGTGAATCTCCAGGTTTACACACTTCACAGCACTCACCATAGCACATCCCCTCTCCAATGTCCATAACCCCACCACCCTTTCCCTACCCACCTCCCCCCGGCTACCCTCAGTTTGTTTTGTGACATTAAGAGTCTCTTATGGTTTGTCTCCCTCCCGATCCCATCTTGTTTCATTTATTCTTTTCCTACGCCCCAGATTGTGTCTCCACACCTCATATCAGGGAGATCATATGATAGTTGTCTTTCTCCAATTGACTTATTTCACTAAGCATAATACTCTCTAGTTCCATCCACGTCATCGCAAATGGCAAGATTTCATTTCTTTTGATGGCTGCATAGTATTCCATTGTACATATACACCACATCTTCTTTATCCATTCATCTGTTGATGGACACCTAGGTTCTTTCCATAGTTTAGCTATTGTGGACATTGCTGCTATAAACATTTGGGTGCACGTGCCCCTTTGGATCACTACATTTGTATATTTAGGGTAAATACCCAGTAGTGCAATTGCTGGGTCATAGGGTAGCTCTATTTTCAACTTTTTGAGGAACCTCCATACTGTTTTCCAGAGTGGCTGCACCAGCTTGCATTCTCACCAACAGTGTAGGAGGGTTCCCCTTTCTCTGCATCCTCACCAGCGTCTGTCATTTCCTGACTTGTTAATTTTAGCCATTCTGACTGCTGTGAGGTGGTATCTCATTGTGGTTTTGATTTGTATTTTCTTGATGCCGAGTGATGTGGAGCACTTTTTCATGTGTCTATTGGCCATCTGGATGTCTTCTTTGCAGAAATGTCTGTTCATGTCCTCTGCCCATTTCTTGATTGGATTACTTGTTCTTTGGGTGTTGAGTTTGCTAAGCTCTTTATAGATTTTGGATACTAGCCCTTTATCTGATATGTCATTTGCAAATATCTTCTCCCATTCTGTCAGTTGTCTTTTGGTTTTGTTAACTGTTTCCTTTGCTGTGCAAAAGCTTTTGATCTTGATGAAGTCCCAATAGTTCATTCTGGCCCTTGCTTCCCTTGCCTTTGGTGATGGGGAACTAATATTCTTACAGTTTCAACTTCCACTGTTTTTTCTGTGAAAATCTTCCTTAGTTGAACTCCCAGGATCTCTGATGGAACTGCTTTCTTTCATGGATTCTGAAGGATGTGATGTTTTATGGGTTGGACACCAGCCATAACTTCAATAGATTTAGGTGGCTCCTCAGTTTCTATTCCATCCCCTGCTCCTCAGACTGGGTTGGTTTCTAAACTTTCAAGAGTAGTCATTTTTTATCCAATGAAAATGCACCTCCAGATTTCTACTGAAAGCTGAAGTTCCTTACTTTTCTGATTTCAGAATACTGCACTTTACAGATTGCTGGGCTCTGTGTTGCAAAGTTAACTGCTCCACACACACCTTTTCCATTCCTAAGCTGATCTGCCCAGACCTCCCTGATATCCAGCTGCACGGTCACATTTGAGTTTTTATCTGAATTTCCCTGATGGTTAGTGGTGTTGAACACCTTTTGATGTATCTGCTGGACATTTTTATGTGTTCTTTGGGAAAACGTCTATTCAGATTATTTGCCCATGTTTTAATTAGACTACTTGTGTTTTTCCTATTGAGTTGTAGGAATTCTTTATATATTTCAGATACTTATCCCTTATCAGATACATGGCTTATAAATATTTTCTCCCATTCTATGTGTTGGCTTTTCTTTTCTTTTTCTTCTAAGAAAAATGTTTTTATTATTTTATTGCTAATATTTTATTGCAGCTTTTATATGAGCAAACTATTTATTTTGATATTAAATAAGTCATACTTTTCAATGTACAGAAGAGTACTCTTCTACCTGTAAAATATATTTATGGAAAAGGTCACTAAGTCCTTTATAAAGAATTTTCTCTACTCTGAAAACAAACCTCCAAAGCACTGATAGGTTGAATAGTATCATTATGGGGGTACCTGGGTAGCTCAGTCAGTTTAGTGTCTGACTTGATTTTGGCTCAGGTCATGATCTCAGGGTCCTGAGATTGAGCCCCGTGTTGGACTCAGTGCTGGGCCTGGAGCTTGGTTAGTCTTCTCTCTTCCTCTCCCTCTACCCGCTCTCTCTCTCTCTCGCTCTCTCTCTCTCTCTCCAGAAAAAAAAGAAAGAAAGAAAGAAAGAAAGAAAGAAAGAAAGAAGTATCCTTTTGCAAAAGTCAGACTTTATGTTGACTGAATTAATTAGAATTAATTAAATAAGAAATATTTATTATATACTTACATGTCTTAACAGATATTATGGAAAATTCAAAAGTATAATAAGTTCCCTGCCTGTGAAGAGTTTATAATCTCATGTGGAAATGAATAGTTGATTTCATTATTTGGATAAAACTTTGGTTTTTCATTTCATTATCATTTCTTTTACTATACAGAGGCATTTTGCTTTGATATAGTTATTCCTATTGGTTTATTTTTTCTCTTGTTTCTTATGCTTTGACTATCATATCCTTAAAATCATTGCCAAGACCATTATCAAGGAGCTTTTCCTTGTGTTTTCTTCTGGGAATTTTATGGTTTGAGATTTTACATTTAATCTTTAACCATTTTGAGTTATTTGTTTTGAGTGTGTTAGATAAAAGTCCAGTTTCATCCTTTTACACAGGAATATCCAGTTTTCCAAGCACCGTTTATTAAAGAGAGTATCTTTTCTCATTGAGTATTCTAGGCTCCCTTGTCAAATATTAGTTGACCACATACATATGAGCTTATGTCTAGGCCAGACAGTGCCACCAGCTTGGCTCGACAGATGGACAGAACAACTGGCTGGAACATCTGCTCCAGTGTCCCTCAAAGGAGAACTGCAATCTGCCAAGACCTGGGTGCCAGGTGCTATAAGCCCCACTCCTCCTCTCTATTTCTATCTGATCTCCAATGGTCAAGCCCTGCAGATTTCCTCAGTGATTCCTGTGAGGTGAGACCTGAGTGGACCTCCTAGAAAGTGCCTCAAAATGCTGAGGGAGATGGGTGTTCATCTTGGGCCTCTTTTTTTTCCACTGGAGAAACCTAGATCCAGAGGGGCTATCTCAGTGCAATGCAGTGTTATTCTTGGGGGGGAGGGGTGTAGAGGGGGATGGGGAAAGCAATGAATGCAGTCAGAGTGTAGCCATTCCTCTTACCAGTCAAACATGGTCCTGTTTGGTCTCTGTGGTCCAAGTAGTCCTTTAACCTCATCTCCAGTGTCTGGGATTTTCACAATGGTGTCTTATCTATGGATAATTACTAGTTGGTCTTCTTGTGAGGGAGACCAAACTTGGGAATGACCTATGTCGAAATCTTGATACTATCACTCCTATGATGACATTTTTTTTTAACAAGTTAGACATATTTGAACTGTGATAACGTATTAAGTTGGAATACAAATTATTTATAACTCCAGTTTATAATGTACATTCTAGTTTGTGGCTATCTTCAAAAGCAATTTCATATTCAGTTCAGTTACCTATAAATAAATGTAATTCTCCTGAGAAATGTAGGCCCTCCTTTCTCTCACTCTCTCTCTTTCTCTCACACCCACACATGCGTACACATGCTTGGGCTCTTCTGCCTTCCTTCTGTCCCCATGCATTTCTCACCTTTAGTGATTAAACCATATGAAATAATTATCTATTTACAAAAGTCAGAACTATTTTCACAGATGAATATCTAATCTGTTTCTTAAAGACCTCTATGGGAAAGAAAGTTTTCAATATCCAGTTTTACACTTTAAATGGTTTTTGCTAGCAACTTTTCCTCTTAATAAGCTACAATAAATGTTGATTCTGATTTGTGACAGATGGTTCATCTCTAAGAACCCACAATACTGATTTCAATGTTTTTAAAAACTTGCAAAAATAGGTACCACAAGAAATTCATCCAGACCTATATTCCACAAAGTCTTTTCCTAAATTGTTGTATAAGTATATATTCATATTTTAATGAAGCAAAAATGACTTTGATCTCATAAATAACACTCACTACAGGATTTTCCACCAGAGAATACGTCTTTCTCTGCATGTAATTTGAATTGCTCCTGAATGTAATTCAAGACCAGTTTGTGAAATTTTATTAAATAGCTAGACGTTTTGTGGCTATTAAAACCAGCACTTCCTTTTGGATTACTCTTTAAGTTGGTATTAAATGAAAAGAATAATCGTTAAGGTGTTAAAAGAAGGCTTAATGTTTTCTACAATGTGAACATTGCTGGTTATCTCTGATTAGCGTTGTAGTTCACCAACATCTCATTTGGTTTTCATCAGCTCCAATTCTAAAAAGGGTCATATGGGGAAAGATTGAATGAAGAAGCAGTGGTTTATGGTAAATAGCTAGAGATAGGAATTGGTTCTGTTAGCTCAACTTGTTCCTCATTAAAAGGAGATTAGGGATAGAGGACAAATGAGAAAGTGAAGAATGGGTCAAAGAGGTACAAAAACAAAGGCTAACTTTTTTTTAACCCTAAACAATAAGTTCTCAATTAGAAATTAACTTCATGCGACATAAACAGTGGTTTGGTTTGGTTTTGTATGTGCGGGATTTTGTATGTTTATTTTCTCTAACCAGAGTCACCTTATAGCTCTCAGCACTTCTCTGGCACACTGAATAATCCACGCTCAACATGAGCTAGTGGACTGTTGAAAGAAGAATGGTGCCCTCAGCATGAAAAGCAGGAGGAAAGTGAGTTAGGACTCTAAATCAATATGTCATCATGTTTTATATGTGTTGTTCATTAGAACAAAGAGAAAGGAATAAGGAGTTTAGTATTTAAAATTTTCACTTGGTTCATTAAAATTTCTCTTGCCCAACAAATATAGGTCTGGAATATAGTGTGGCAAAGACACCTCACCAATTATTTCATGTACTCTTACACTTCCCAGCCCTTCTGCAGTTAGGTGAGGCCATATGAGTAGTTCTGGTCAATGGAATTATATGTCTTTTCCAGAGCAAAACACTTCATTCCCAGTGAAAGGTTTTATGGAGCGTTCTTTGCCCAACACATGGGTGGGGAAGAAGCCATGTGTTCCAGATGGTTCAGCTATGAGATAGTGGGGCTTCTGTCAACCAAAATCTCTGAGTGACTGAATCCAAGGCACTACACAACTTTAGCTTTGCCCTAGATCTGTTTCATGAGCAAGAAGAAAATATTGTTGGGTTAAGCCACTGAGATTTTAGGGTTAATTCATTGCTTCTGTATATTATAACAAAACTTCAAGAATAATGAAAGAACTGTAAGAACAATGCAAATAAAAGGGAGTTGTTTTTCCTCCCAGCCCCTCCCCCATAGAAACACAATTTAGAAACAACAGCCAGTCTGACACCATCATGTTTGCATGACATATGAGCATAATGTTTGTGATGAAGATCAGAAATATCACCAAAGATATTTACACGTGTATACACTTTCACACCTACACATATATTTAAACGTGCCCTAAGGATACTATGTTCTGTGAGATTTAAGATAGAGCAGTTGAAAATCAGTATACATCACATTTTCATGTCCTTTTTTTTGAGTGAATGAAGGTCTTAGACACTAATGTGTGACTGTCCTTGAAGATATTATGTTTAGGTGTCTATCTCCAACATCATTTGACAGATGTGATTAAGAGATGTCTAGAACTGTTATTAAATTCAAAACACACAGGTAAACATCCAGAGAAGGCTTTCCAGATGGTCTTTGGGGAGTGTAAAATAAATTCTTCATGAAAAAATGGACTCTATCATCAATCATCTGTTCCTGACTATAATAAGTGCATCCTTCCCCTTGTCTCAATTGTTCTATTAATAATTTGCTGCTATGTCCTAAATTCTCTTACTAGATGTTATTTTTTCAATGTTGACATGAATTATTATTGGGAAAGGCAGTTTATAACATTCTGTAACTAATGGATTAAAACACTTGCTACATTTTGGGGGGATGCAAAACTCCTGATGCATACATCAGAAGAATAAATGGATGACTACAGGAATATAGGAATAATACATCTAAAAATGCTGGTACGTTAAAAAAAAATCCTTATCCTAGTGTACAGTGCAAACTACACAATACCACAGTTGGCTGGTACAGAGGAGATCATCAGAAATGGTCTGAGTCAAACATAATCATATGTTTCCCTAAGATTTGAGACCCAGCAAGTGTGATCACTCCTTCCTAGTAGCTGTTGAAAGTCAAGTTTTCTACTATGTAAAGAAAAAAGTCTTAAGTAAGATGAAAAACAAATACAACAGATATAAAGTTTTGTTGTACAAGATAAGTACATTCTAGAGGTCCCCTGTAAAAAAAAATGTGGGGGCACCTGGGTGGCTCAGTGGGTTAAAGCCCCTGCCTTCGGCTCAGGTCATGGTCCCAGAGTCCTGGGATGGAGCCCCGCATTGGGCTCTCTGCTCAGCAGGGAGCCTGCTTCTTCCTCTCTCTCTCTCTCTACCTGCCTCTCTGCCTACTTGTGATCTCTGTCTGTCAAATAAATAAATAAAATCTTAAAAAAAAAAAGTGTCTATTGGACATTGAAAACTTATTTTCCCGCAGAGGACCTTACAAAACAGATTAGATGGTTATCTGTGAGAACAGTTCTGACTTTTGCAAATAGCTAACAATTTGTGCTGTATATTTAAAAATCTGTTGAGAGGGTAGATCTCAAGTTAAGTGCTCTTAGCACATTAAAATTAAAAATTTTTAAAGCTAATGCACATAAAGACACTGAGATGAGCCATTGAGGAAACTTTGAGGTTTTGCTTCCATTGTTACCAAGGCCTATGTGTATCCTTATTCCTAGATTCCAGTATCCCTGTGCAACTCAGATTTTAACTGGGTCACCTGCCCCTTGAGACCTGGCTAATGGACTTGAACCCTAATTCCACTATTTGTGAATCATTTGTAAAACTTTGCAAGATTTCTATTAATCACTAGGATTTGGGAGGTGGGGGATGGAATGTGGAAGTGGCTTAGATTTTCATGGTCATTTTTGGCATCTGCTGAATTAATCCTGTTAATTTTTCTGACTGATGATGTTCCTCTCTGATTTGTGTCAGTCTCGTCATGGGATTCAGCCTCAATCTCTTTCTGTAATTCTTAAAAACAATTAAACTTCAAAACAACAACAAAGTACTCTGGCTCTCAAATACAGCATTTGTAGGCACGACAGATTGTACTGAAGGTTTGAAGAAGTCAGAAAAAGATTTACAACAAAAAAATGGAAGCAATGAGTTTTTGGTATTAAATTTTTGAACACCCCATTCCAGGATGGCCCTGTTTCCCTATTTAGAATTCCAGCTTTTCCTCTTCATACTGATTCCTTTCTTCCTCTATGCCATCTCAATCTCCTTAATATCTCTTCAGGAGAGCTACAAATTATCTTCAGAGCACTGCTTTGAATTTTAGCTCAAAGCTCAAATTTACACGTTCAAATCCTTCCAAGGATGCAATAGAAAAGAAATTAATTTTACAGTGCCCACCCTCCTTAGGCTGCAGTTGTTTTAAATGGCAATTTTCCCTATCACTCCTATAGTAAATTTACCTTTTTTTTTGGTGCTAGGTCAAACTTAAGAGACCCAAACTCAGAAATAAATGCATGATGTACTGGCAAAGACCAATGTAGATTAGTTAAATATCATTTATACAACATTTAAGACCTTTTTTCTTTCAAGTATATGTTGTTCCTCTGAAGAGGAAGGCCAATCTGGACTGTCTTCGACAATAATTGTATCAAACACCTTTACCTTCAGATACGTAGGGCACTTCCAGCCAGGGTTATACATGATTGGCAAGCAGAGGTCTTTGGAGACATGCTTTAATTAACAAGTGTAATAAATTTTGAAGTAGACAGAAGAGACACAGTTAAATTGTGTGCTTCTAAATGGCTTTAAAAGAGTTAGATTTTCTGCAATATTATTCAGTAACTACTCCTCTAGTAGGTAAGTCTATTTTTCATGGAGAGTAAAAAAGTAAAATTCAAATAATCCAATCTTAATTTACCACATTATCTGAACTATGGTAGTCTAGATAGGAAAACACATATTCTAGACATCTAGTTGTTCGTATTTTTCCACTGGACTTCCTCAAACAAGTAATATATTTCTAATTCAGACATTTCCAAAATCTCTATTGTATTTTTTTAAATACCCAAATTGCTTAATTAATTAATTAATGTAAGATGTGTTAGCAGTATTCTATCCTTCTGTTTCAAACTCTGCAATCTCACTGAAATTAACAATTAGATACAAGGAAAGGTAAATAGCAGGTTAGGGTACACACTTGAAATCAAGATAATGACCTAACCAGTAGAGATGAGTGCATTTTCCCTTGCGGCCCTTTCTCTTGGTTTAACACTTCCAGGTAACTGCCATGTGTGTTCAGCCTTTCCCTTAGAGAAGTGAAGAACACCTCCAGCAAGGTATTCTTTCAAACTTCCTGGTCCTGGACTTATTGTTACAATCAGAAACAGATTCAGAAATCAAAGTACAAAAGCAGGTATTTTTGAGAGCTCTGGCAAACACAATGATGTGGCCTGCAGATCATTCAAGAAGAGACTCACTGTCCAGCTGTGAGGAATGTGGTTAGCTGATAACCTCCAGCTCTTAGCTTCTTCGAGGTCTGCCTTAGCTTAGCTTTTGATCTAGGATCAAATTTTTTACATTGGCTCTCAGTCAAAGACTGATTAAAGCCAAGCAAAGGACAGGACTACATCAGATAACCTATATCTTTGATATAGAGCACCCTACCAAGCTGGCAGAGACATTCTTAGTTCTTCATGTAGATTGATTGCCTCTTTTTTTACTCTTTTCCTTTCATAGGTTTTACCCTCCAATAAAAATTTTGTCTTAGCATCTGATGTCTGGGTCACCCAGTGGGCATAGTTGGTACCAGGAATGGTCTGAGAAGGCAAGCAGTAAGATGGGGTCTGGGTAACTGTCACTCACTCCTCAGCTGACAATGTAGATCCTACCCTGAGTGGCAAGTGGGGCATGGACAGCTTCTGGCACAAGGGAGTATTCTACTTGTTCAAACTTTTACCTGTGGCCACCTGGGAGACTATCTGGGGATGGCTACACTCTAGCATTGAGGATTCAGGCATTCAAACTCTACTGGCAGGGAAGGGGAGGATGGTTAATAAATATAAAGATAATGGAATTAAATAATCTTTATTGAGTTCATTGCTGCCCTAAAAGTGGATAATGAAAATCTGGCAGAAATTAAGAAATAATAGAAAGTGAAGCATAAGAGCAAGAGAGTCTGCTTAGCAGCTAAAAAGCAGCCCACCACTCATGCAGTTGGCAAGCAGAAAAAGATGAAGATAAAGGTCAGTATTCAATAGTCAGTTACTGAACTTCAAAGATGGTTGAATGTTCAGCAGATTCAAGGCTGTTATGCTGACATCAGCTCCTAGGATGCTACACCAGGAACATCTAATGAAGATTTTGAGTCCCCATCATTCTCTGAATGTACAGAATGATCCCCACCCTTCCCCATGAACAGCTAGTACTCTTCCCACAAGGAAAGATAAGACAGAGGTTTCTCCCAAACAAAGCAACAGATGCCTTCTCAGGAGTTTTCCTGACCACTTCTCCTGACCAACAAGACTTAAAGCAAGTGTTAAGGCAGAACAATGTAGCTAGGGAAGTGTTAGCTCTCATGAGGGTAAACAGTATCACAAAGAACTATGATAGGTAGCAGGCATGTACACATGCACTTATGGAACTGGATACAGCAGGTGCTCCATCAAAAGAGCTGGACCATAATTCTGGATCAGGAAGAGTGTATTGACTTGGAGATGGGACTTAATATTCTGGTGAAAAGCTAGGCAATGGCACAAATTGCTGCTTGGATTTCTAGCAGAAGCCAGAAAAAGTCACCTGGGGTGAATGAGATTGAACTATGTGAATTCCTGCGGCAGCTAGTAGAGGAATAGATTAAAAGCCTCGGTGATTTGGCTCTGCTGGAACAGTTATGTTATGCGAGACCACAATATCCAAAAGACTGCATTCCTTAAGAAGGCCTAGAGAACACACTATTTGCCAAGACCGTAAGGAAAGGACTGGTATGAGCATCATTAGCATCATAAAATGTTCAAGATAATTCTCTGTAGGCCAGGGCTGATGGTGGAGGCTGTCACAGAAATTAGTTTGCTGATGGAAGTAAGACCCTGATTCAATAAAGGTCAGGTTCTGTGATTTAACTGCCAGAAGCCAAAGGATTATAATTATTGTAATGAGCAACAATATCAGAATGGCATCCAGGAATGCCTAACCTGTGAAGAGTTATAGAGATGGTTAATAGAACATGTCATCCCTGGGGACCAATGCTGAGCTCTTAGCATAGTATGATTTCTTGAGGCACCAACAACCCTTTCATGACAGATTGGCTACATTGGGTCCCTTTGTTCTGGAAAGGGCAATAATGTGTTAGTGCAAGCATAGATAACTATTCTGGTTATAGGCTTTCCCGCCTACTGGGCATCGATCAGAACCACTACTTGGGAGTTTACAGAATACCTGATCCCACACAAGATGGGCATCCCACCAGGAGATCCACTTTCCAAGAAATGAGATACTATGGGCTTGGTATCCGCTAGTCTTATCCTGCACAACCCAGAAGCTGCTAGCTTAAACGGACCTTTTGAAATGGTCTGCTAATGCACACAAAGGCACCAACTCCAAAGCAGCCCCCCGTGGGGATGGAGCATCAACACAAACATCTAAATCCCAGAACTTTGTAACCTGCTGTGTCCCAAAAAGGACAGAAACTTGGATCTGGGAAACTTGGGATGATAGCAGGGGTGGTTCCACTGACCATCACATCCAGTAACCCACTTGGAGACTTTCCTACCTCAACAATTTTGAGTTCTGGTCGCCCAGAGAGACTCCCTTTCCCCAGAGGAGGGAGTAAGGGTCCCTTGTCTGTAAGAATTGGCTGCCACTTAGTCTCCATGTAGCTGGGAATCAGTCAGGAAGGAGAGTCACTGAACTTCAGTTGCCTCTTCCGGCAGGAGGGGGTAGAGTTGTGCTTACAGTTGGGGGCAGGTGTGATCCTTTAAGATCTTGCTTTTAAGATTTGTTAGGGAGGACCAAGCTGAATCAGTCTAGGCTAATTATTCCCCACATCTGAGGCAAGACACTGCTGTGTACTATTCTCAATCCCCTGTGAATCATGAGGTTTTCTATGTGGCCTGGTGGGAATATGCATTCTCTTCAGCTCCAGAGGAGCCCCAAGCCAAGGTTCCTCTATTCCTTCAGTATTTTTCTCTCCCTAGCCCTGGGAAGTTCCTTCAGACTCTGGTGCTGATCTGTACTCAGTGGAATATTGGTGAAGGGCCTTCTGAAGATCTCTGGAATTTTCTGCGCAGCTTTCTCCTCTCTGGTATTCTGTCCTGCAAACGTTAGCCACTTTGGCCTCCCCCAGGCTCTCTACTACATCTTCTTAAGAGGAGTCTTCCAGGTTTTGCCTGAGAGCTCCAGCTTGAAAACTCCCTCAAGGTGTACGCTGGGATAATAATAAGACTCATCTTGTTTGTTCCTTGTTTTTCAAGGGTTATTGTCCTTTATCGGAAACTAGTTTGTGTGTATGTGTATGTGTGTGTGTATACATATATACACATTTACATCTATCAGCCTGATTTTTATTTCCTTTGTTATTTCAGGTGGTAGCATAAATCTAATCCCTGTTACTCCATCTTGGTCAGAAGATGTCTTCTCACATTTAAATACTTGGCAAGTACCAATTTCTAATTAAAATGGTAGTTGTATAGATTTTTCTGTTATTTGTTTGTTAAAGTAATACTCTAAAGATCACTTCCTGTTAATATTGTCAGCTGTTTCACCTTTTTCTTTAAGGTGAAAAGTGAAAAAATTAAATCTCTGTAGGTAAGCATCAAGAGATATTTCCACTGCTCCTTATATTCAGGCTGTCCTCTTCGAATATTAACTATATTTTGAGGTTTTACTGCCCACAGCACATGGTAACTTAGGAAGGGTTACTTGTGGAATTAGTTTCAGTGAGTCTATCTTATTCAAAAAAGAGGAAAGGCATTTCCCCGAGGAATATTTATAAATATGTTCTTTAAGCCAGGGCAGTAATAATTCCAAAGCTTCTGGCTCAGTGTGTAAATCAAATATGAAAATCCATAAGAACTTCTGAGACCTTTAGCTGTAGGCCTTAATTCAAGCTCTTCAATAAAGCTGGATTTAACCAACTAGCACTTAGGTTTAATTCAATTAAATAAGCGTGTATTGAGGATCTGTTTTGCACAAAGTCCCAAAGTACCATGAGGAGGAGCAGGCAAAACCGGTCCTTAAAGTGCTGACATTATTACCCTGGGGACATATTCTTTAGAACAACTTCAATACAAATCAGCACAGAAAATGTCAGTAAATGGCGGTTCCCATAAACTCTCACCAACGATCAAATTAGCTCTCAAGAAGAAATGTAAAACTTGACATGTGACTTAGAGAGTTTTCACTAGAAATAATAGGATAAGGTTGTTGAGAGAATGGGATCAAAATCAGCAAAGAAACAAATGATGAATAGAAGAATGTATTTAATAAATTCAAAGGAAAATGGATACAGTTAATTCAGATTGGTTAGGGGATAGCCTACATGCAGGAGAGTAAATTGGAAAAGTGAAAGCTGGATCCTCTTTGTTGAAGGCCTTCGTTGCCAAGCAGAGAAGGAAGTTTCTGCCTAATGACAATAAGGAGCTTCTGAAAGATTTTGAACTTGAGAATAACTTTGTCAGCAAAATAAGTAATACATAGTGGTGTGCATAAAATAATGAATGGATTAGGGAATTGCGGCATTAAAGGTATATATGAGATATCGGAAAACAGAAAAATTAAGACAAAGCAAAAATGCTTTACAGAATATTTTTTTAACATGGTGCTTTTAAAAGGTAAATGAAATTCTGATGTAGGAGAAACGACATCAGCCCAAAAAGGAGATTTAAATGAAGAGTAACAGTGGCACCTGGTCTCTAAAAATGCTCCTGTTAACAGAAAGTGTATGAGAATTTTTAGAAAACAAAAAAGAAATGTCCAACAAACTTGAAAAATGCTCAATTTCAGAAACAAATTAGAACAATAAATCCCATTTTACTTTTTAAATGATCAAATATAAAGAAATGAGAAGGCCTAAAATGTTTAAGGATGCCCTGCAGACATTACATACCATGAGGCTTAAATTGTTTAAATCCTTGTCCTAGTAATTCCCCTTCAAGGACTCTTTCCTAATGAAATAGAAACTCAGAAAAAAGTTATGTGCAAAGACAGTAAACATGTTATTACTTACATTCTTAAAGCACTAAACATAATTTTAGTTGTTCAAGCAAGGGAAAATAATACTTCGAACCATGAACGAAGTTATCTTTAATCCTTGCCCCCTACACCTCAGGAAGTTACCTCCCAGTGCCATCCGTTCAACCATAGTTCAGGAAATTATAATCTACACCACTCATACTATAATGGAAGGATATTTCTTTTCCAAAAGATTTCATGATATGAAACATAAAGACTTCCTGGCACCATGGATCACAGCACAAACACATGTTTAAGAAATATAGAAAAGAAAATTATTTAAAAGAAAAAGGGAATGAATATAAAATTATAATAATGAGGTGAGCATCTTTGGTAATGATTATTTTAGAAAATCCAGCAACTTAAGATCAGCTAATGTAATTTAGGCATTCTTCTGCTTTAAAAAGATGATAAGAGGGACACCTGTGTGGTTCAGCTGGTTAAGCATCTGCCTTTTGCTCAGGTCAAGATCCCAGGGTCCTGGGATCAAGTCCCGCAATGTGCTCCCTGCTATGTGGGGAGCCTGCTTCTCCCCCTGCCTGCTGCTCCCCCTGCTTGTGTGCGCTCTCCCTATCTGACAAATAAATAAATAAAATCTTTTAAAAAAAAGATGATAAGAATACAAAAGTGTATTAAATATGATCTTCACCTTCAAAGAACTCACTGACTAGTGGAAGCACAAAAAATATCTGTGAAAATGTAATTAAATAGGTCGACCTCACTGTACTCTATTCAGATCATCTGTCATCTAAAAAATAGCAAAAAAACATGTTTTAAGCAATTTTAAATGAATAATTGTCATATGCTATTGAGAAAGTCAGTTACTTATAGTGTGGAACTAAATTTAGTACACAACTCAGAGTTATGACTATATGTGAGGGGAAAAAAGAACTTCTTTAGAAACTATTTTAACTCTTGTCCTGAATATAAATTGGTAGAGAGAAAATGATTTTTTCCTTTAAAATACTATTTTTCTTTAGAACACAACAGATGGAATTTTGAATTTATTCAAGATTTATAGTATCCTATTTGTAGGATCCCCATGAGCATATCTATAATTGAAATTGCAATCTTGGGAAATATGTTTTAGGAAAAGTGTTTTAATTTATTGTCAGGCTAATAATGAAAGGTGGACTAATTTGTTTTTCCATGTCACAGATGGACTGTTTCAAAAAGCAGAATTTGTTGGTAGACTTATTGTTACTATTTCAGTTGGTACCATAACAAATTTATAAAGTTAAACTGCTATTCCTGGAATAACTGAACATTGAGATACCTACTACCTAGAACATCATAAAAATTGAAGTGCTTATATTATAAAAGTTTAATACCAACATTTTGTAGATAAACTATGCCATAAAGAACCAACCGGTTCTTGAATCTTTGTGTTTCTCAACCCATATATTAAATAGTGAAAATGCTGTTATGTTGTTTACTTTAGTTAAGAAAATAAAACAACTAATATTGACACTTGAATTTACTATTTGAAACATCATTCTGATTTATGTTCCATAACTATTATTATCTATACTAGCAAAAACAAATAAAAGTTATATATATAAGATAAAACACTGCTCCTTAATTATAGATCTAAAACTAGAAGGGTTTTTAAGGCAGGATTTTAGTTTAAAATCTGCTTTCAACCCAGGAGATGGTAAATGACTGTTTCAAGGCCACAAAGTTAGGAAGTGCACAAGAAGATTCAAGGTTGTTTCTTTAACCCTAGCACAGTGAGAACTATTTCCACAACATCAAGAGATCTCCCTGAATTAAGAAGGAACTCAATTTTAGTTTCTTTCTTAGTTTCTTTCATTAATGAAACATTTTTCTGATCTTTGGTTAGAAATTTAAAAGAAAGATGAAGGTATTAATACTTCATCACTATTTAATACTCTTATAATTTCTTATAAAAACACATCTCTCATTTGAAAAAATAAAAAAGCAATGTTTTACATAAGTTTAAATGTCAAAAGATATATGTGATGATAAGTTATATATATTTAAAGGTAACACATGGAAACTTATTCAGTGGAAACTAAAGATAAATAGTACATTAAACATTGACTATGTTTACCAACAGTATATAGAGTCAACGTTAGTGAAGTTCAGAGGAGCTATTCTCCAATACTGCATTATCTATCATGCCAGCTACTACTAATAGTAATTGGCACATGGAAGAAGGCTAGGTTAAAAACCTAAATTACAGATGCCATTTACCAACCATGTTTGGTTCTGTTAGGGTATATGAAAACAATTTTAAAATGATCACCCAGAAAACAATGGAAGAGATGTAAAGGAGTCTTTTTTCATAAACATATTGTCCTAGTTAATGTACAACAAATATACCTCATTTCTATGCCTCTAATACGGTTTCAATTATTGTCAAAAACAACCTAATATAGTTGTTGAATTTGAAGTTTCCATCATTTATTCATAAATTTGAGGGTTTTGTTATCCACTCATTTCTTTTTATGTAGCTATTTGGGGATATTTATTTTGCTATGCCTTATTTATTTTTATATTTCTATAAAAATTCTATTCTGGATTAATCACAGTAGTGTATATATACATACATATACATAGAGAATTCATTAGTTTGCAAACATGTTTAAGCTAACAGGTTTTTAATTATCCCAAACACTTATTCTTCCTTCTTACCAAAGAGCCATATAATCTGATAGATACTGGATCCTTTCATCGACTCTATAAGAAAAATATTCTTTTGCCCTGAATTTAACAATTCCCAGAAATCGGTGGTTTCAAGTAGTTCTTCCTCTTCTGTAGATGTCTGACAACAGAGATATTCCTCTTCTAATGCAGACAGAAAAAGAAAAAGAGCCACTGTTGATCTTCAGGGCATCCCAAACTTCAGTGTACATGCAAATTACCTGAGCATCTTGTTAAAATGCAGATTCTGACTCAGTGGGAGTGACCCTGAGATTCTGCCTTTCTAATGTGGAGCAGGCCACACTGAGGAGCAAGAAGTAAACCACATTTCCCTTCTTTTTTTCTTTAACCCTTCCCCAACCCATGTGAGTTTCAACATCTCTAGAAATATATTTTTGACATTATTCAGTTAGAAATCAGAATGCATTAGAGAAAATAAAGAGTTAACTTCCTCCCAGTGTTATGATTTTATATTAAATAAACCTGGAAGAGTACCATTATACCATATTTTAGGTTAATATCAGTCAAACAGGTATTGCTGGACTGCCTAACAATTTAATCCCATTTATAGCCTTAATTTGGGGGGAATATAAATTCTAAAATCAAAACAACTGACTTAATAATGAATTTTTAGAATAATGCCCATTTATAAATTTGGATCCACTGTATTTTATAAATTCAAACAATAGGAATCCGAATATACAAAGAAAACATTACAATGGGCCAGGTAACATACTATGATATATGAGAAGTATTTAAAAATATAGCCATGAACTGTACTAAACATAATTCATTTGTATATTATAGAAAAATTATGGAAAATAACAAGAGAAGAAATTGAGTTATAAAGGGAAATACTGACAGGGTCGATAATACACAATTTATATAGCAATAGACTATATGTCACATTTCTAATGCATATTCTTAATGAATTTACCTTAGTCAAATATATTTATTCATCAAATATTTATTCAATACCCCCAACCTAGACAATGAGGATATAAATAATAAATAAGGCATAGCCCAGAATCTCTAGAATAAGACAGTTTAATAAAAAGTTTAACACACAATATCAGTGCAACATGACAGATGTTACTAAATTAGTATGAGCAAAACAGGTGGGAGTAGTTCTGCTTCCTAAAGTCAGGGAGGGTTTCATTGTGGAGATAGAACATGAGCAGGATCTTGAAAAACAAGAAGTTTCCTTAATTGAAGATGGAAACAATATTTGCAAAGTCACATAGACTGGAAAGAGATTTTAGGTATTGGCATATAAATCAGTATAATCCCATCCCTGGATACCCAAGGTAAACTATGCTGGAGGAGGCAAGAAAGGTGGATTGTGCCACAATTAGGAAGATCTGTGCCAGGTTAGGGAGCTGAGACTTGATGCTCTAGTTTGAACCATTGGTCTTCATACTAGGCAAGGTATTCCCTGGAGTACACAAAGACTTCCCAAGGGCATACAAGCAAAATATCAAAGCCATATATACTCCTCCTTAAAACTGATCTGAGAAAGAGACTGAAATTCATGCTACTTTTCTTACTCTTCTCCCTCTATTCTAAAAGAAAGGCATCTTCCTAGATCTTAATACAGTGCCTTGCTCTAATGAGTAAAACTTACCCTGAATCAAACAAAGGTTATGGCTGATATAATTCTTTCCTTGTTGAGAGGGTACCTCTAATACTGTTTAACAAAACTGCTAGCAAATCATATGATTTCCATTTCTTTGCTTTCAAAAAATATTAAAAGTAACCTAATTGAGTTGCCACATGATAGATCATGTATAAATATAAATATGTATATAAATATAAGTATAAATAGTATTTGATGGTAGATCACCATATGACTTTTGGCATATAATTCTGGGACTCTATGCAACCCCAAATTGAAGGATATTGCTAAGAAAAAGAAAACAAAATATTTTTGTATCCATCTACTAATATTTGAATAAATTTTCTCAGTTTTTCTATATACAAAAAAGAAAATAAAAAACTCTATCTCCTAGTAATGAGTAACATTTACCTGTAACCATATGACATCATTGATAAAAGCTTTATCACATCTTTATAGAGACTGTTTTTACAAGCAGTTAAACAAAAGTTCATCAGTAAAAACAACAACAACAACAACAAAACTATGACTCGCTAAAGGATTTTTGTGATCATTAAGAGCATCAAAATACTTCCCTTGAATAAGATGAGAGTCCAATTGATTTGATTTTCTCTTTCTTTTTCCCTTTCCCTTTGTTGACTACGTGCTATTCAAATTTCTAGGTCAATGTACATAGATTTCCTTTCTTGAGATTGTCTTTTTTTTTTTAAAGATTTTATTTATTTATTTGACAGACCAAGATCACTATTAGGCAGAGAAGCAGCCAGAGAGAGAGGGGGAAGCAGGCTCCCTGCTGAGCAGAGAGCCTGATGCGGGGCTGGATCCCAGGACCCTGAGATCACGACCCAAGTCGAAGGCAGAGGCTTAACCCACCGAGCCACCCAGGCGCCCCTCTTGAGCTTGTCTTAATATAATGTCTTCTTTTTCCCTTCAAGTTTCAGTGTGGAAAATATTTCATCAAGTTATTTTTGTAGTAACCAGTATAGTAATTTGTCTCTATAATTTAATATCTACTGATTTACATTTAAATTACCTGATAAATTATTTGCTTTATAATATAGTATCTATAAAACAGTACTCAGTGGTGGCATAAAACCAGTAGCAAAGGGAAACCAGAATAGAACATACGAAGTATTACTAGTCTGCAACAGGTAATGAGCACCTAGATTGCTAAAAATTCTAGGCTTGCTATAATTTGCATAGATGGCTAATTTAGGAAATATATAGTTGAAGCAATTGCCTACATTTCAAATATTCCTGTGAAAGTCAATAAAAAATTAGTTATTGGGGTTTGTTCCACAATCCCTGCTTTTATTACTCTGTTGTTTGTGAAGAGTTTTCCAAACAAGTTGTCGATCGTGATATAAATTCAGCTCCATTTGAAAAAACTTATCCTCAAATAATCACAAACTTGGAGACACTACTTGAGTAAGTCAGAAATCTGCAGCTGAAATATGCATGACTGAGAATCTTACCATAAATTATACGTATTGACAGAGATTACTATTTTTTTTGGCATGGCAGAATTGTTAGACATTATTTAATCCAAACAAAAAAGGGAAAGTAGATCCATACCAGAAAAACTTCACATATAAAATGTCAACAACTGTCTGTAGAAGATGAACTCAGTACTGATTTTCTGCTGGGTACTGTGCTTGTAGGCCAACAATCTCAAGTGCTCCATAAATATTGGTTAACTTGAATTTTCAGTGAAGTTACAAACCATATGCAGTTGTCTGAGACACCATCACTCTTTTGACTGAAGCCACTGATGAATATCAAGACCATGTATTACACTAGTTGGGGTTTTCACAGTGAGTCTATAGAAACAGTCCCTCCTTAACTGAAATTAACTATAAGAATGTCTAGCTTCAAATTTATGTGCCCTGGGTCCTGACCAATAAACCAGATGAACCTCACTAAAGCATCTAAATCAATTAAGCTACGAACAAATCTGCTGTAAGAAAATAATTGCCATGAGTATGTAAATAGTACTCCCAACTTTAAGCACTTTCGTATCTCTTCTTTCATATACTCAGAAGACTTTAGATCTCAAAAAGACACTCTTATCTAATCATGCTTTCCTTAAAAGCATCAATCCTAGTCCCTTCATCCACTCATCTTCCTCTCTCCAATCAAAAATGAATAAAGTCAATTTATAGTCACTGAGGACCTACTCTGTGCTTGATTAAGTACTAGGAATTCAGTGGCAAGTCATAGTTCCTACCATCCTGGCATTTACATCATAGTCCCCAAAGTAGACAATAATTATATAATTAGTTATTATAATCACAGTTGTTATTACTACTATAAAAGACTAATGTTGCATGAGATTGGATAACAGGGACACTTGGTCTCTTTGACTAATCATGGCAGATGATGTTTGGGCATTCCTGGAACTTCTATTTTACTGGTATTGATGTCTGATGGATGAGAAGTTGGCAGGACGGAGGGTAGGGATAGAAGTTGTGCAGGGAACACTCCCAGCAGAGAATGAGACACCCTGTAAGAAATAGTCCCACATTGTCATTCCCAGCACCAAAGAGCCATTTAAGAACCATGAGAACATAAGAGAATGTATAGTTAGTTATATTTTAACCAACTTGAGATCTATCAAAGTTGAGCCTCAAGGAACTGGAATGAGTTAAAATTTTGTTTTCACAATGAAACAATTGCTTCTCAAAAGTTCCTTCTCCTTGTCAGTAATGCTTATGCATTTGTGAATACGAATCTATCTTTGTAAACTACATATAAATAAGCTTTGAACTCTATCTGGCAGCTGTTACTCACATAAAACTAGCACAAATTTCAATGAAGTCCTTTTTTAAATAATAATTTGTCATTGTTCACTTAATCTCTAATGAAATTATGTACACAGGAAGGTTTTGGAATCAAGGTAGGAAGAATAAGGATAATAGGAAATCATTATTTTCATCTTTAAGGTTTAAAAAGAGAATTTCTAAAATGAATATAAGAATAACACAGTTATTACAATTCTGAAAATTTAGTCCTCTGAGGTATATTTTATACCAATGGAAAGAAGACCTTTAGGGGGAATTTCTGAAACAAAAGATTATAAAAACAAAATTCGGAAATATTTTGAGTAAAAAGGATTTTAAATACAGATAAATTGTCAGATTTAACAATGATTCTTTATAAACTGTTCTGAAATTCATTTACATGATGTATCAATTTTATGATAGCAAGATAAAACTGGAGTGAACAGTCAAAAACTAAATGTGTTTACAGTCTGTTGTCTCCAGGTAACTATGTGTTATGGAAATATGACTGAGAATATCAAAAGTTTCAAAGTATTTAACTATATTCTTTATACATATCTGTATGCATGCTTATTACACTCACATACTAACTTACTTTTAAAATATCTATACAATGTTAAACTAAGTTTTTATAAAGTATGAGAGTTATGGAATTAAATATTTTATGTGGCTCAAAAAGATCAGTTTGACTTATTTTTTTAATTTATATATTCTTCATGAGTTTCATAACTTTTCTGATTAACATGGGATAAACAAAATCCCATCACATCTTAATATGTATTATTTAGTGACTCTTGGTCACTAAAGTGCTAAAGTTGCAGGTGTGTGACAATCTTGCTCTCTAGATAATCCATATAATTCCATATAATCTAATGTTGGCACTAGTCTCAGGAGACACAAGATGCTGAGTATATGGTGACCAGGACTGTCTCCTCAGGTCTCAAGTTTACTCAAAATGTCTGCTTAAATAGGTACACAAAGAAATACCTAAAAAGAAAGTTACAAATAGGGTGAATGTATGACCTGTTTTGGTCAGGATTTTCCTAGGTTATACCATCTTTTTTTATCCCAAAAAGGATGATTAGTAGTCCACCTTTCACTTTCAAATTACATAACTAGGGGGCAAGACAACCACATCCAACCAAAGAAAGAAAGAAAGAGAAACCCTGAAGATCTAAGCTCCCAATATGATATATCTCTTAATGAAACTGGCTATACCTACAATCACAGTAAATTAAAATGATCTACACACTCCAATTAAAGACAGATTGTCATATTAAGCAAACAAACAAACAAAAGAGAAACACTTATATTGCTTATAAGAAAATTAGTTTGAATAGGACTATAAAAGGTATCTAATAGCTCAGTCGGTTAAGTGTCTGACTCTTGATTTCAGCTCAGGTCATGATCTCGGGACGGTGAGATTGAGCCCTGCACTGGGCACCACACTGGGCATGGAGACTGCTTAACATTCTCTCTCTCCCTTTCCCTCTGACCTTCCCCCACTCTAAAAAAAAATATATATATATATATATATGTATGTATATAATGTACATATATATGTATGTATATAATATACATATATATGTATGTATATAATATACATATATATATGTATGTATATAAAACCATTAAAGAGGCAAAAAGTAAAAGGATGAAAAAAGACATTATGCTAACAATAATTTTTATAATTAGAAGTGATTGTATTCACATTAGACAAGTTTTATGTTTTAACAAAATTATTAGGAAGCTAATTTCATAATGACAAGCAAGTTATTCAAATGACAAAATCCTAAAAATTTATACACTTAATAGCTTCAAAATACATGAAAGAAAAATAGTATAGAACAAGGAAAAACAGACAAATCCACTAGTAAGTAATATATTTCAATAACCTATCAATAATTGATAATTGATTGCTTAAGTAGAATATCAGTCAGAAAATAGAAAACGAACAATGCTACCAATGAAGTTCACCTAATTTGTTTCCAGGACACTCCACCCAGCACAACGGAATGCACATTCTTTGCAAGTGTACACAGAAACATGTTCTGGTCCATACACAAGTCAGAAAAATAAAGGATTCAAGTCATATAATGTATATTATCTGAACACAATGGAATTAAATTAGAATTCAGTAATAGAAATATATCAGGAAAATCCCCCAAACATTTGGAAGCCAAATAGCACACTTCTAAATAACACATGGGCCAAAGAAGAAATCTAATGAGGAATAAAAGATTTTGATCTTAATGAAAATGAAAATGAAAACATAACACATTGATCTATAACATCAATGCAATCACAATCAAAGTCCTAGTAGGGTTTGCTTGGTTTTTTGTTTGCTTTTGTTTTTTGTTTAGAAATTGAGAAGCTGATTCTAAAATTAATAAAGAAATATAAAGGACTTGGAATACCTAAAACAACTTTGAAAAGGAACAAAATTGGAAGACTACATACTACATAATTTCAAGACTTATAAAGCTTCTGTGATCTACATTGTAATATTGACATAAAGATAAATAGATCAACAGAGTAGAATAAATTTCAAGCATAGTACCACATATATGTAGACAATTGATTTTTGACAAATGTTCAAAAGCAATTCAGCAAAGAATAGATGGTTTTTCCAACAAATGGTGCAGGAACAATTGGTTACCTGTGCAAAAAATAGACTTCATGTTAAGTTCTTAACACATACACCCAGATACAAGTAGGGAAAGGGTAAGAACTTCATGTTTAATATTTTTCTTACTGGAAGAGAGGGAGATAAATGCCTTATTAAAGGTTACTTTTATGAACTGTGGGGGGGTGGAATTACTATCTTTCATTAAGAAATTTGTAGCCTTGGGGTTGAGTTACTCTGGGATAAGTTACTATGATTCAGAGTCTAAAAGAAACAATCAAGGTGGGTCTCCAAGAGTCTCAATATCTCTTCAACCAGAAGGAAGAACGTTTTTATGTATTTTACATATTAACCATCTTTTAAAAATTCCCTTTAACGAAAAGTTTCTGCTTCTAAAGATGTATTGGAAATCACTTCTTTATTTGATCATAGCAATGCAAATGGATTTTTCATCAATAAATTTGAAACCAACATTTTTTTTTGCTTGTTGTCTAGATTGCGTGTGTGTGTGTGTGTGTGTGTGTGTGTGTGTGTGTGCGCGCATATACATCTCTTCCTGTGTTTCTGATAAGCCAGAAAACCACTCATTTGTATATAGGAACATCTATCTGGAAATGATGAAAATTATAGTTTCCCTTATTTTGCCACACTTGAAATTATTGTGACTATCAAATATTGTTTAGTTTAACAGGATATCTATATACAACTATAACATGGTGATTTTACACAATACTAAATATACTTGTCATTTTTTGAAAAGCTTGAAGAAAGGCAAATCTTGCTCAAGAGTTCAGGCCCTCCTCCATCTTATTCTGTCTCTCCAGGGTTATAAAATCTCAAAATTTTATGGTTATAAATTCTGCCTATTGTGTGGACTACACTTTTGGAACTTGAACTGTCAAAACCATCCTTTGCAAGCTTCTTTCTCTTTTGTCATTTTATGTTCACTTACTTGTTCTTTAAAGATTCTAAACACTATACAATATATTCTTTCTGGGTTATAACAATATATAGCATTTCTGTGAGGATTAGGTACAACACAGTGATTTCATAACCCTTGAAGTTATAAAAAGTTATTCCTACCTGTATTTCCAAAGCTTCCTTCCAAAGTTCAAAATGGAAGTTTTTCTATAATAAAATACTTTGGTTTACTCTTTTATTGAACAAGCAACTGTCTGCGGTATATGTAGATATTGCATAAAGGCACAATATTAAAACATGAGTTAAAAGGGTATGTACATTCACAAAATGTAGGTATCTTCCAAATTCCCAATTTTAATCAATTAACTCCTAATAGCAACATGAGCCCTTCATTAGTTCAATCTGACAGCATTACAGCATCAAAAATATTAAAATAACTTAAAGTATACAGATAACTGCATAACACATAAGACTGTGAGTTACTTGAGGGAGGCCTGGGATATTAAGTAAGCTTTTTCATATTCTTACCCCCCGCAATTGATATAATGTCAGGCACAAAGCATATAATACACTAATAGTTCTGTGAGTTACATTCCTAAATAAGCTTCTAGTTTTTTCATTTTGATTTGGCAAGCAACCATACAAACTCTCATACCAACACATGAAAATAAAATTTTCTAAAACATTATTACTAAGATAAAAATGTGTTAAATAGTGAATACTTGAATGAGATCATCTCATAACTTATCGGATATAAAGTCATATATCTTCATAAGAGAAAGTAGTGTATCCACTAACATTTCAAGAATTATAAATGATGGAGAAAATTAATATTCACAGCCACTCTCACATTTTTACCACCCAAATGATGTTGAGTTTGAACTGCATTGGCACCCTTGCAGTTTATCATTATTTATAAACCTAGTAACCTCTGGACTTTTAAATACATAAATTTTTTTTTTCTTTTTAAGGCTAGAGCATTTCATTCAAATGAGCTGCAAAATGAAACAGGTCATTTAGTTAAAGCATGTGTTGTATTCCTGAGGTAAAACAAATTGGGCTTTTAATACAGACATGGTGAGATAACTAATAACCTTAACATGCAACAGAAATAATTGAAGGGTATGGAGTGGAATGAAACAAAATGTTTCATTCACACAATATTACATAATGCAATGCTGAGGTAACCTTTGGCTTGTAGATTTGTTTTCTGGACTACAGAACAAAGTGCATTAGTGCCATCTCCTGGCAAGTATAATGATCTTGAAGAGGAGGTTTAACTTTCAAGAAAGCCCCTATTTAAAAAGCAGTCCATATTTACTAAAATAAGTGGGTGGGAGAGAAGAAGCTCATTTCTCCTCCAGTTGTAATAATTACTATTTTTTTAAAACACAGTGCATATAAAAATTATTTAAATAATAAATAAAAATTTATTAGATTTAATAAATTAAATTCAAATTTTAAATAATAAAGTTTAAAAGATTAAAATTTTCACTTATAATTTTCACCCCTTTGGTACCTTACCACAACTTACATCATGAATCACTGTAGCTTTAATATTAAAAATATATACTAAACTTACAAGGGTATGTGTGGGTATTCTCATATTATGATACTAACTTCCAGACTAAAGCCAGTAGGATTCCTGCCCATGAAAGCCAAGGTAATTTCTTAACCAGTGTAATTTGTAAAAATATCTAAAATTGGAAGGAAAGGTGTTAGAATCTTGTACTGAGGGTCTCATGTTCCCACACACGAGTTTTCTGTACTTATTTTTTTAAGTGTTTTCCAATGAAAAAGCTTGAATAGCTTCTTCAGAAATTATTTTTTTGTGTCTAATTTCTATTAGAAAGTTCATTGTTATGAGTTCTGCCACCCCTCATGCTCAAATTTAGCCCATTTCTTCATATTTTTAATTCAAGAGAAATATTATAGAGAAATGCATTTTATTGGAGTTCCTGAGTGGCTCAGTCGGTTAAGCGTCTGACTCTTGATTTCTGCTCAGGTTGTAATCTCCAGGTCATGGAATCAAGCCCCATATCAGGCTCCATGCTCAGTGGGGAGTCTGCTGAAGATTCTTTCTCCCTCTCCCTCTTCCTCTGTCCCTTCCCCTGTTTATGCACTCTTTCTCTCTTTCTCTCTCTCAAATAAATAAGTATTTTAAAAGTTTTAAAAAGAAATGCATTTTATCTTTTTATCCATTTTAAGTTATGAGTGGTTTTTACTGCTCTGCCATGAAATTACTAATATTGCATATCCTTTTTCAAGGAATTTTACCAAACCGTATACACAATATAATTTTGTTGCCTAAGTAATTAGACATTGCTGAAATTTAGTAAGCCAAATGCTAAAAATCTTCAGTGAATGTAAGTTCCATGAAGGTGAAAATCTTTTCTATTTGGCTCAAGGATGTATCCTCAGCATCTAAGATAATATATAGTAGATGTTCAGTGTATATTTACTGATTTTTTTAATGAAAGTTAATTAGGTGTAGGAATTTATTAAAATTAATATAAAAATTAAATCTGGAGGTTTTATTTGAACCATTAGTTATTCCTTATGTCTCGGAGTATTTCAAATGGAATGTACACACACAAATATATACTTACACACAATATGTAAACTACATTAATTTACATATAAACTCTTAATATAAGGTTCTGTATTTGGTCCTCTTCTTTTCTCTGTCTGCCCATGTCTGCCTAGCAATTTTATTTATCCTCAAGGTTTCAGTTATCTCCTCTATATGGATGACTCCAAAATCTTACCTACAACCATAACGTCTCTTCTATGCTCTAGAATCAACCCACATTTCAAACTTTCTGTTAAATATACCTGTATACATACCTGGTATATCTGCTACATAAACTTGTTCTATAAACACCTCAATCTAGCAATATACAAACCTAAACATGTGCCCCATAAATATATTTTTTTCTTATTCCACATTTCTCTTCACGGCAGACCATCCTCCCAGTTATTCAGACTTGAAATCCTAGTCATCCTCTTATGTGTCTCCCACATCAGATATGCACAGACACTTGTGCACACACACACAATGACACACCCCTTTCCACTTTTGCTTCCATGTGCCTAGTTGAAACCCTGATTAATTCCTACCTCACCAAGGTCAGTAATCAGCCACGTGACTTAGAAGCCTGTAGTCTCTCCTCACTGCATAGCCTCTTAATTCTTGCTGTCATTTCAATCATCCTAAAGCAGTGTTACTTCAAAGCATCTGAAGCAAAACACTGACTCAGTATGTTAAGAGAATAAAAGTCTCTGGCCAAATAAATTGAGGGAAAACTAGATTTTTTTAAGAAACAAAACTGATATATTTACTTTACAGCCTGAATTATACTAATGTGAATGTGAGTTTCCAGCAGGGGGAAATACTATGTGGCTTTTCCCTCTCTTACTTGCACTCTGAACTTGTTTATGTGAGACCATCTTTTCAGCTATTATTCCATAGAATATGCTTTGGAACGTACTGCTATAAAGCATAACTTCTCTCCCTGTGCTGAAAAATGGAATGATAAAGACAGCACACTCCAGAGCTGGACTGTCCAGTCAGTAGACTAAATTTAAATTAATCAATACTAAATAAAATTTAAAATTCTGGTCTTACTAGCAATTTTCCAAGTGCTTAGCAGCTTCATAGGGCTAGTGGCAACCATATTGGACAGCAGTGCTCCAGAGTAAAACTAACTGGTTTCAATTGCTGACAGTTTCACCAGGGACAAGTTCCTAAACTACTTAGGATTTCAATTTTCTCATCTACAAATTGAGGAAAATTATAGGAATCAGCTCACAGAGTTGTGGTGAGAATTAAATGAGTTAATCCATGGCAAGTGCTCAGAACAGGAACTGACACATAGTATAACTCAGTAAACGTTAAGTAATATTATCTACTAGCATTATTTAAAACCAAGCTTTTTTTTTTAATTTTTTATTTTTTATAAACATATAATATATTTTTATCCCCAGGGGTACAGGTCTGTGAATCACCAGGTTTACACACTTCACAGCACTCACCATAGCACATACCCTCCCCAATGTCCATAACCCCACCCCCCTCTCCCAACCTCCCTCCCCCCAGAAACCCTCAGTTTGTTTTGTGAGATTAAGAGTCACTTATGGTTTGTCTCCCTCCCAATCCCATCTTGTTTCATTTATTCTCCTACCCCCTTAACCCCCCATGTTGCATCTCCACTTCCTCATATCAGGGAGATCATATGATAGTTGTCTTTCTCCGATTGACTTATTTCGCTAAGCATGATACCCTCTAGTTCCATCCATGTCGTCACAAATGGCAAGATCTCATTTCTTTTGATGGCTGCATAGTATTCCATTGTATATATACCCCACATCTTCTTTATCCATTCATCTGTTGATGGACATCTAGGTTCTTTCCATAGTTTGGCTATTGTAGACATTGCTGCTATAAACATTCGGGTGCACGTGCCCCTTCGGATCACTATGTTTGTATCTTTAGGGTAAATACCCTGTAGTGCAATTGCTGGGTCATAGGGTAGCTCTATTTTCAACATTTTGAGGAACCTCCATGCTGTTTTCCAGAGTGGCTGCACCAGCTTGTATTCCCACCAACAGTGTAGGAGGGTTCCCCTTTCTCTGCATCCTCGCCAGCATCTGTCATTTCCTGACTTGTTAATTTTAGCCATTCTGCCTGGTGTGAGGTGATATCTCATTTTGAAAACAAGCTTTTTAATATGCTTTTTGGTCTGTCCCCACTTGTCTTTTAGCCTTTCCTTCTGCTATTCCCTTGTATGCAGATTGGCTTCTAATCCACCTCACAGGTGCCCATAAATATCCCATTGTTTGTGGGCTTTGTACCTTTGCTATACTCTCTCCTTCCCTGGAAATGCTCTCTCCACTTCCTGCCATCACTACATCTAAATCTTGTTTGTTTTTAAAATCAGGATTGAATTACACCATCACCACAAAGCAAGAAATAAACTCTCATGGCTCTGAATTCCATGGTTTGCTCCCAGAATCTGTTTTTGGAAAATCCAATCTTGCTTAATAGTTATGTGTACATATCCTTTATTTCTTCTACATAAATTGTCCTATAAACCACAGTACATATTATGCTCTGTGAAGGTGATTCATAAATACATTCAAAATAAATAAGTCATATTTTATCATGAAAACCTTAATTTTATACTAGTTAGCCCCATCCCTACTAAATGATGTGCATAGACTGCTTACAACTATACCTTTTATCTTATTCCCTATCTTTCTATGGTCTAAAATTCAGTTTCTGTAGGCATGTAAATACTAATTTTTTTCTCCCAATGAGAAAAAAAATGAGATTATAATATATTATTGAGTCAGTGCAATATTAAAATCCAACAAAACTGTAGGTATTTGTACAAATACATATTTTACTTAGAGAAATGTTAAACCTCTTTTTTCAAATAATTGGTTTCTAGCTAATTTTGTTCTGAAATAGAAATGAAATTAAAAGTGATATTCTTATTTGAAAGAAATTATCACTGATACTTTATCATTGGATGTCCTTTCTGCCTGCTTTGAATGCTGGTGATCTAATGACATAGGAAAAAGAACAAGAACATATCCATCCTGAATGAGCAGGGAATGTGATTTCTTAAATGTAAAGCACTTTTTAAAAAGTGAATGCAATAATTAAAAGTGCATTTGGACGTGAGTAAGTTAGATAGCCTAGCGATATTTATAGACACAATCTTTACATTAGAAAAGTCAAATGATACCTCCAATGTTCCAGTAACTTTTTTCTTTTCATTGTTAGGCATAATGAATAGGAATTTTCAACCCCTTTGAGAATATTCAACATTTCTCAATAGAAAGAAATTCTCCGGTTTTTTTTTTTTTTTTTAGATTTTTATTTATTTGACAGATCACAAGTAGGCAGAGAGGCAGGCAGAGAGAGAGGAGGAAGCAGGCTCCCTGCTGAGCAGAGAGCCCGACGTGGGGCTCAATCCCAGGACCCCGGGATTATGACCCAACCCGAAAGCAGAGGCTTTAACCCACTGAGCCACCCAGGCGCCCCAAAATTCTCCGTTTTTAAGAGAGTTTTAAACCTCTCTTGAGGGCAAAGACCCAACTAACTTCGCTATGCCTGACACATAGTAGCAACTCAATCCCTGATTACAAAGATGTTAACAATGGTAATTCTTACTGTGGATACATTTCCACTGTTTACAGCAGCTTCTGTTTTAAGTTTCTATTACTGGAAAGTTAAACAGTTTAAAACCAGTTAGAGTTTTCATCAATACGTTTATCAAATTCAGAAGGGAAGTGGTGAATAAAATTGATTAAAGATGTACTCTTGACATGGTATTATAAAAAAGAGACAGAAAAATATGCATTCATTTGAATTATTAAGGTGAGGAACACCTGGGTGGCTCAGATGGTTAAGCATCTTGCCTTTGGCTCAGGTTATGATCTCTGGAGCCTGGGACTGAGTCCTGCATTGGGCTCTCTGCTTTTCCCTCTGCCTCTCCCCCTGCTCACTCTCTATCAAATGAATAGATTTTTTTTTAAATGAATTATTAAGCAGTGAATAATTTCAAAAACAAATTTGTTTGGCAGTACCTCAAACTATTAATCATGTATCCCTTCATGCCAAATAATTTAACCAAAAACCATCCTTCATGCTTTCTCCTGTTCCATCAAAACTTAATCTTCCAGGGCAAATTTCAGCTGGTGTTAAAACCAACACAACTGATGCTTCCATGTGCAGATCTGAAATGTTTACCAATTCTTGTCCCAATAAAATTGAAAAGTTAAACTGGCCTCCTTCAGATTTCCTAATTCTAGTGGTCCTTCCCCATCAGAAACAACATCATACTGAACACAATCAAAATCTGTATTCAAATTAAAAATAAAAACGATCTCATCTTTCACTGATGACTTCATATGGGAGTGAGTTAAATTCAAAAGCTTTAGACAAAAAACATCTTTTTACATCTAATACACCTAATTTTAATAATGAGAGAAATACAAGAAGAAAGAGATGTAAATATTATACATATAACAAATATTAATTCATGGTCATTTTAATATAAAAAGAACACTTGTTCAAATATTTGTGATGTATTTTAAACATATAGAAAAGTAGAGAGAGGGGTGCCTGGGTGGCTCAGTGGGTTGGGCCTCTGCCTTTGGCTCAGATCATGATCTCAGGGTCCTGGGATTGAGCCCCGCATCAGGCTCTCTGCTCAGCAGGGAGCCTGCTTCTGCCTCTCTCTCTGCCTGTCTCTCTGCCTACTTGTGATCTCTCTGTCAAATAAATAAATAAAATCTTTTAAAAAAAGTAGAATGATATAAAGCATTTGCTGATATATCTCACTTCCTTTTCATATCTTAGTATTTTCCCATATTTGCTTCAAGTCCTTTTAAAATTATCCTTGAATAACACTCTATAATCCTATTCCAATCATTCCTCCTCCCACATAAAAAATAGTATAAATTTTTTTATTCCAATACATGCTTCCATACTTGACCAATTATCTATATGTATATGAAAATATATATACATATTTTTTAAAGATTTTATTTATTTATTTGACAGAGATCACAAGTAGGCAGAGAGGCAGGGCAGAGAGAGAGGTAGAAGCAGGCTCCCCGCCAAGCAGAGAGCCCAATGTAGGGCTCGATCCCAGGACCCTTGGATCATGACCTGAGTCGAAGGCAGAGGCTTTAACCCACTGAGCCACCCAGGTGCCCCATGAAAATATATTTTTTTATTTGTTTTTAAACTTTATATTTATGGCATCCTTCTGCAAAACTCCCTTTTCTCTCAATATCAATTTTATGAATGATTTTTTGTTCACTGAAACTATAGTAATTGTGGATAAATATATTGTATATTGCATGAACATACCTTGATTTATATTAATTGTTCTCTAGTCAGTGGACTTGGAGGTGCTTTTCAGTTTTCAACTACCACAAAATGCTGCACTGATCAATTTTGAACATAAAGCTTTATTTATAATGGCAACATTCCCTTTATGGAAATGGAATTCCTGGCCAATAAATATGCATGCCTTTAGCTTTACTGGTATTTATGAATTGCTCTTCTAAATGTCTGTACTAATACGGAGTTCTACTAGTAGTTTATAAAAGCTTTGATTGCTTCATGGTCTCATTAATAATTGGTATTGTCATACTTCTTAATTTAGGACAAATGTATAGTCATAAATTATAATCTCAACTTTTAATTTGCATTTTCCAGATTGTTAATGAGGGTAAGTATCATTTCATATTTGTGGGTGGGACATTTGTTTGTCCTCTGTTATAAATCAACTCAATATTTGGTGATTGGATTATTGACTTCCAGGATTAAATATGTTCTGCATACTAATCCTAATTATATTATTTTCAAAAAAGCACATTCAGGGGCGCCTGGGTGGCTCAGTGGGTTAAAGCCTCTGCCTTCGGCTCGGGTCATGATCCCAGAGTCCTGGGATCGAGCCCCGCGTCGGGCTCTCTGCTCAGCAGGGAGCCTGCTTCCCTTCCTCTCTCTCTGCCTGCCTCTCTGCCTACTTGTGATCTCTGTCTGTCAAATATAAAAAAAAAAAAAAAAAAATCTTAAAAAAAAAAAAGGCACATTCAACTTCCCTTTGTCTTTTTACTTTTTCCTAGATTTTTTAAAGTACAGATTTTAGGGGCGCCCGGGTGGCTCAGTCATTAAGCATCTGCCTTTGGCTCAGGTTATGATCCCAGGGTCCTGGGATCGAGCCCAGCATCAGGCTCCCTGATCAGCAGGAAGCATGCCCTTCCCTCTCCTACTCCCCCTGCTTGTGTTCCTTCTCTTGCTGTTGTCTTTCTCTGTCAAATAAATAAATAAAATCTTTTTAAAGTACAGTTTTTAATTGTAATACTGCTAAATCAATTAATCTGTAAGATGTGAGCTTTTTGTATCCTTTTAAAGATATCCTTCACCTACCTCAAATACATAAACATAATCTGCTATATTGTTCTCTCATAGTTTATAAGTAAACTATGGGTCTTTATTCTTCCTAAAATTTCTTTTGGTATATGTTGTATGCTGTTGCATGATCAAGTATTCAATCTTTATCAGGGCCCAGATAAGAGGTATTTGCCTAAAAATGGCTTTGCTGTCCTCCAGACCCCTACAGGCCTGCATGGTGTACATGTTCTTATTTAGGGGCTGGGTAATGGCAGAGGAGTAAGAAGAACATATATCAGAACATCCAACCTGACTTTTCGTATTACACACAAGCCCTTTTCCCTCACTCCGATACCAGTTCATAATCATTGATTCCCATGAGAGAGGCCATGGGGGTGGGAGAGTGTTATACCTGTGAAGTATGGTATTGATAAAGAAAAAGCTAAAACTCCAGTTTAAAGAGACTGGCTTCCTAGCCTGCAGCATTTCCTTGTAACTTGATTGGAAGTAATATTAAATAAAAGACTGTATTCATCATAATCAGATAAAGACAATAGTAGAACATGAGAAAAAGAGGCACTCAGAGGTAAATTTTGGTAATGTTAACCCATAGAAAAATGTTCCCTTCTATGTCAAGTAACCTGTTGGCTGTCAGGGATACCTTGACACTTGAGTCTTACAAGCGATTTCCTTGTTCTGATTTCATCAAACCTGAGACTATTAATGGTCTCCATGTAACATGCTTACCAGGAGTGAATGAATACACTGGTATGATTAACACAAATATCCAGTCCACTTCCACATTTTTTTAGTGTTTTTTTTTTTAATATTTTATTTATTTATTTGAGAGAGAGACAGTGAGAGAGAGTATGAGCGAGGAGAAGGTCAGAGAGAGAAGCAGACTCCCCGTGGAGCTGGGAGCCCAATGTCGGACTCGATCCCGGGACTCCAGGATCATGACCTGAGCTGAAAGCAGTCGCTTAACCAACTGAGCCACCCAGGCGCCCCACTTCCACATTTTTATTCTAACTAAACTAAATTGAAATCTTGATTTTTGGGACATCTGGGTGGCTGAATTGATTAAGCACCTGCCTTCAATTCCGGTCATGATCCGGGGGTCCTGGGATTGAGCCCTGCATCAGGCTCCTTACTGAGAGGGAAGACTGCTTCTCCCACTTCCCCTGCCTGCCATTCCCCCTGCTTGTATGCTCTCTTTCTCCCTCTCTGTCAAATAAATAAATAAAATCTTAAAAAAAGAAAGAAAGAAAGAAAGAAAGAAAGAAAGTCAGTCTTGATTTTCTACATCAGGTTCTTCTGAGATTTAATAATATGTCAGCTTCCTTAAATGCAGTTGGTTCTCAGACACATATGAGATGGAATTCCTGTCCCCTCAATACGTGAGAGTTTGTATCTGGACCATGAAGACATCACAGGATGATACATGGATTGGAGGGATGAAGAGTCAGGTTTCTCCAGGCAACACACCTTGGCCTCTTTGCAGGAGTTTTTCCTATGATCTTCCTGCATGTTCTCTTCCAAGTGAAATGGCCTTTATTCAACTAGGTATAAATCAAGTCTCCCCTTCGAGGCACACTTTAAAGATAAAGCTATTAAAAAACTGTTTCTCATTCTCAAATTTCTCAAAATTCCTCAGTCTCACCATATCTCAGTATAGCCTTGGCAATTTATGTATACATTAATCTCTCCACTTTACTTGTAACTTGCTCAAGTAAAGAACTATACAATATTCCATCTCTTTGGTCCTTACAGGATTTTGAAGCATAACCTATATAATAGTAATTTCATAAATACATGTTGAATCAATTAGAAAAACTCAAGGTCCTCTACTGTGCCTTGATTCATACAGTATGTAGAGAAAGTTGACCATCAGGTATTTTCTCTTCTTTTTTTAAAAAGATTTTGCATATTTCTTTGAGAAAGAGAGCAAGCACAAATGGGTGGGAAGGGCAGAAGGAGGGGAGAGGGGGGAGCTAGATCCAGCAGATCCTGGATCCCAGGACCCTGAGATCATGACATGAGCAGAAGGCAGACACCTAACTGACTGAGCTACCCAGGCACCCCAGGTATTTTCTCTTTTAACTATGAAGCATTCTTAGCAATCAAAAAGGAAGAAACAACACAATATAAAATAATAAAAAATAGTAATTAATAAAATAACCACAAATGTGTAAAAAAGTATATCTCATGGGTGTTCAGCAGAACATTCAGTGTTCTCTTTTTTTTTCTCTTAACACTGCTGCATGAACACTTTTCATTCCTATAAAAAGCCCTTATAAATATATTTTAATATTTATTTTATCATGTATGTTTAATGTCCCATTATACTGGCATACTATGACTTACTTATTATCACTCTAATATTGAACATTCAAGCTATTTCTACATTTTCATCATTATAAATAATGCTGCAGTAAATATCTTTTTCTGCATATTTCTTTACAATAAGGTCCCTTAGGATAAAGGGTAAGAATATTTAAGCCACTTACACACACTTCCAAATTGTTTTCTAAGTACCTTTGAGTGTTCCAATTTAAACTGTAGCCAGCAATACATAAGAATCTATCTCTCCATGACCTTCTCAGTAGTGAGTAGGGAAGTTTTTAAGCCTTCTTTTTACTCAGATGAAAAAATGGTTTACTAATACGGCTATGTTTTTTTCTTTGATGATATATTTAAGGTTATATTTATTGGTAATATCTATTTCAAATTTTATAATTTGTATTTTCTTTGTCTCTCATATTTCTGGGGTTCTTAGGGGTGCCTCTCATCGATTTTTATGAACTTTATATATCAAGAATATTACCTTTTCAACACATGCAAGTTTTATAATTTTATGTGTTCAGATCCATACTGTTCTCTTCAAGATATATATTAAAGATTATATGTTTAGAAGATACTTACCTGGAGACTAAATGAATATTCATCTACATAGATTTTTAAAGTGTTTATATTTATGCTTTAGTTCACAGGGACTTTCCTTGGAGTATACTCTCGAGTAGGGTTCCAAATAATTTGCTCATTTTTCCAATGTCATTTGGTTAACAATTAAAAAAAAAAAAACCTTTTTTCTTATTCATAATATGAGGCCTCTTCTATTCAATATTAATTTCCTATACAAATTAGAGTCTGTTTCAGAATTATCTGTTTTGTTCTATTGTTTTGACTATCCTCCTACCAATTTGATAGTTTTCATAATTTGATCTTTGTAATCCATGTTTTAATATCTATCAAAGCAAATTCCCTGTCATTACATCTTAAAGAGCGGGTATACAGATGGACAAAGCTTAGACCATCTATAACACTAATGGACAACCACTGCAGCATCTAGCCTGGGAAGCCGGCCCCCCCACCCCTGCAGCCATGATCAAAGACTGTGCCTTCCCTATTCTGCCACCAACCAGAGAAAGTCAAGAAAATGTGCTTCCTAAACCAGTCACTTAAGCTGTCCTCTTCTGGGTAGCCCACCCCGACATTTCCACTCAGAGCTACCTAACGCCTTCCTTTTCTTTCACTCTACCGTCTTCCTGCTTCCTGCTTGCCTTTGAGTCTCTGCAACACAGACAGCAGCACCAGTGATGGCTGCTTCCCTCTCTGCAGCAAGCTCTAAATAAACAGCCTTTGTTCTCATCTGGTTTTCTTCATTTATTTCCACACAGCTCTATTTCAAAATTTTTATACCATTAATATCTCTTAAAATCACGTTTGAGGCTGCCTTTCTGGAAATAATACTAACCTTAAACACCAAAGAATTCCCAGGGGCTGTGTTTTATATATAAAACTAAAACTTTCCCCCAAGGATCAATTCTTAAGTCAGAAAGCCACCCAGGCTTGGGGGTGGATGGGGCTTTCCAAAGTTATTATACTGAATGGTGTCAGAAGCTCTACCAGGGCCTGTTGCTTTGGGGCTGGGTACGGTTATTGGACACAGAAGCAGTCTCTATTATTCAAATTTTGTGTTTACCATTTGAAATATATGAAATTATGAGATTAAAGATAAATTTTCTAGTACATATATTGGACCCTTCTTGACAGCCAAGAAAGACCCAGTATGTACAGTAAATTATATTACTAACTATAACCTTCAGTAGTCTTTAGTCAAGCCCTTGAAAAGTTGACCTTGCTGGAAGCCTAGGAAGACTTAGAATCCTTACACACTGAGATGTGGCAAAGGCTTGGGCTCAGACTAGATCTGGCTTCCTGAGATAGAGTTGACCTGTCTTGGAGGTAGGGATGGGGAGGAAGTGACATGTGGAGGTACAGAGTCAGGGGAATGAGGGAATTACTGCCCTCACATAAATACAAAGAGTAGGAAGGACTCATGTACCAAGGGTAAAATCATTCTATTCTAAAGCCCAGGAGATAAAGAATAAAGTTGGACATTAATCAGGTTTTATTTTGTAGTTTAAAAAAAAAATTCAGCTGAACTAAACTATAAAAATAAACACAAATAATCTATCTGATAGTTTTTAGAAAGTGCCTTGAGCTAACTTCCAGAGTCTATTTTTTTTTTCTGACTTTAATGCTTAGAATGACTCCTATATATAACCTGCAGTAAAAAGTATATGTAATGTGCTTCTTTTGGAACATACAATAAGTCAACTCTTCTTTATTATTACTTATCAAAACAAACTATTATTCGAATCAAATAAAAGTTACTGATTTCCTCTTTGACAAAGATGTTATATTTATATGAGTTATATGAGATTATATAGGTTTCAAAGTACTTCTTTGAGGAAAATAACTGCATTTTTGTTTTTCTTGTGGAGTCTAATTTTTAGGAAAAAAAAATCACTTAGGCAGCAGGAAGCAATGCTGGAAGCTATACAACCCAACAAAATGATAGTAAATGTCAGATCCCATAGGGTTTAGTGAGGCCAAGGTGGCTGGAAGAATCAGGGCAGAATTCCAGACAGAGAGGAGAGCTATGCAAAGAAAGAGTCCCACTTATCACATAGGGGTGCCTCTGAGTGTTAGGACAGGGCATGCATGCAGTGAAACACCAAGAGCTGGGCAAAAAGTCAGGGGAGCCATAAACTAAACAATTCCCAGATGTTCCATCTCTGCAGCCCAGAATGGAGAGTCCTCAATTATTCTCCAGGACTTTCAGTCATCAGAATCCCCAGAAGGACCAAGGACAGATATACTATTTATATAATACATATAGATACAAATGTATGTATCTATATGTGTATATAGGGAGATATATATTATATTATATATTGTATAAATGATATGCTCTTTATATATGTAGGCATAAACACGCAGATATTTCTGTGTATGTATATATTGCATATGTGTGTGTCTATACATAAACATATATATATTGAAAGAGAGGAGAGAAAGCAGTTACCTACTTGATAATCCAACTTCCAAAAAAAAAAAAAAAATTCTTCTGTAGATTGGTTGAATCTCCGATGATTGATTCTCCTTGAATTCCTATTTATGCCACTGTTGTGTTTATAGGTTTCTTATTTCGAACAAAAACACTCCTGCGAAGTATTGTTAAACCATTAACACCTTGACCTTGATGAGATTCTGAAAGCAGTGAAGAAGGACCTTCCAGAAAGTCTGGGTAGAGCTCAGTATTTAACCCCAATATTCAGCAAGGACCAATTCTGACTCCAGACTATCTCATCATCCAAAGACATAGTTAAAGCTCTACAAATGTAATTAGGTTACACTCCATACTAATGAAGAGACTTTAAGAATTGCAAAGTGCCACATCATCAACTGCTAATTTCTATATGGAGTTTTAACAGCATGCGGTCATTGAGTTTTTATAATTCTTAAATTAACTGAGAAGTGAACAAGTCAGGTCTGATCATTTTTTGTGTCTACATGTCAATCAGCCAGACTGATAGATTCTGAAACAGAACTAACCTTTTTCTTGATTTTCTCCTAATCAAGATACTTACGTTTGTATCTCATCTCACCCCACTTAGTCTAATCAACTTGCCTTGTTCTGTGTCTGAGCCTCTTACCATTGTCTGTGAATCAATGTTTATAACAAAAGATGGGTAGGTTGTAAGTGCCTCCTCCAACATATCTCTGAATTTGTAATGGACATTATGCAAAGACACAAAGAGCAACATACACGATGTTGTTTTGAAAGTACAGAATTATTTTAAATTAAATAATTTATTAATAACAATATTACTTACTGAGCGTGTGGTAGGTGCCTGGCATGCCTCTCACTGTTGGATTTTCATGCCAACTTGGAGAGAAGGCACTGTTATTCTAACACAGGCTTTGCAAATAAGGAACGTGGGAAGAGGAGATTCGAAATGATATGGACTAAGGTCACTTTTGTAAGGTCATTTTAAAAGCCAAATAGAGCTATTCATTGTGGTTTGATTTTTAAGTATGTGAAGTATTTATTTTGACAAAAAAATCCTCTCAGACTATAAATTGATAACTATTAAAACTGTAAGAAGATAAGGTAGTAGTTATCCTGCAGCTAAACAAATTTAAAAGTGGAGGCCCCAGCATGATACCTTTTTATCTGCTCTCTGAAAATAAACCCCAGGATGTTTTTTACCGTTAGGAAGCCTGCAGTCCCCGTGGCCTGCCATCCCTCTCCCAGGAGATTTTTCCAGCAGAGTAGAGCAGCTCTGGCAAATTTTAACTGCTCTCATATACTCAGAAAGGTCTGTTTTTCACAGGTTTCATCTGACCTCTGCCCCAACAGTAAGAAAATCAGACTAAATTTATGCTGAACAAATTTTCAATAACTTTGATGAGAAATATTTTTACCAACAGCAGCCTGGTCTCTATCTAACCTTTGGCACATTTCCACATTGATAAATATCAGCTTATGACCAAGAAAACTAATTTTGTAAATAATTTAATAATTTTTCCTTGTTGGAAGTTGTAATCTATTGGCAAAATGATCCCATGGTTATAACTTTAAAACAGCTAAGGATGCTGCATTTGTAGATATTATACATATTTACTTGTTTTTGTTTTGTGTTTATGGTCCTTGAGCATCATGCTTCCCTCAATATTGCAGAACAATGAGCTAATTCAACACTGGTCCAATTAGAAGTGTTACTATACAAAAATTGTTGGTTCAGATGTGCACTTAACTTAAAAGATATTGAGCAACTACCATGTGGCAAGCTCAGTTCTATATGCTTATCTGTACTTTATCTAGGCCTTTGTTTTTGTTCTCTACTCAAAGCCCCAGGTGGCAGGCCATTACTGTAGAGCAACACTCAATGCAATCTAAAGTTATAATAAAACTTACATATAAATAGTTTTTGGATAGTCCATAGAATTAATCATAATGGGATTTTAACCACCATTTAAAATATTTAACATGAACTATTCTTATATCGGCATGAACACTGGACAATGATTATCTATAATTCTTAGTCACTCAGGCTCCAGGGTTCAGGCTGGTTTAGAGAAACCCGTTAACTCTGCTCTGGTGTGACAAACCTTGTTCAAATCCCAGGAAAATTCTCTATGTCACTTGACCTGCGTCTTTAAAACAAAGGCAACTAAGTCCAAGCACCATAATGATTTAAGGATTATGCTATTGCTGATATAATCATCTGAAACAAATTGGAATATTGAGGAGGATTTGAGTGGTAGAAACATTTAGGGAAGAGGAGAGACAAATCAGTTAACTTGTCAACTCTTTCTTCACAGGAAGCATGAAAGAAATGGATTCTTCCATGAGTAACTAATATTTCTAAGTAATGTCAATTGCCCCCTTTTTTTTGCTTCTCATTTTGTTCCAAATGGAGTTTGCAGAGATATTAAAAAATTAGTGTAGTATATGAAACACTTGCATATGGCAGAGAATTTTTGCAGTATTAAATAATTCATAATACTGTTTAAATTGCATAAATGTTAGTCTAGAGGAACATGCAGGAATGTAATACTTACTATTTTTCAGACTAGATACTGAATGCTTCCTAATAATGAGCCTTCCCATTGCTCCATAGCCTTGTCAACAATTATTATTGTGTTTCTTTTTAATTTTAGCCATTTTGGTAATGTCGTAGTTTCACTGGTATAAGGAAAGTTATGAAAGCAATAATTTTCCCTTAAATACAGATGTATTCTTTATGCCATACGTAGCAGCTGATAGTTTAAATTTGTCAGTAGGTAAAATCATCATGATGGTAGCTACAGCTCTGACATTCATCAGAACAGGTCAGAGAAAAGACACAATATTTTATGAATCTGTTCAAAGATGAAAAATCTTCAGTAAACATAAATCAAATTTGATGTTACAACTATTGGGCATATAATAGAAATGTCAACTAAATCCTGGTAAAGGAATTAGAGTTAATTTTTTTTATTATCTTATGTTAGTCACCATACAGTACATCATTAGTTTTTAATGGAGTGTTCCATGATTCATTTTTTGCATATAATACCCAGTCTCCATGCAATCCATGCCCTCCTTAAACCCATCACCAATCTCACCCATTCCCCCACCCCCTTCCCTTCTAAACCCTCAGTTTGTTTCTCTGAGTCCACAGTCTCTCATGGTTCATCTCCCACTCCGATTCCCCCCACCTTTGTTTTTCCCTTCCTTCTCCTAATATCCTCCATGCTATTCCTTATGTTCTACAAATACATGAAACCGTATAATTGACTTTCTCTGCTTGACTTATTTTACTCAGCATAATCCCCTCCAGTCTCAGCCACATTGATGCAAAGTTTGGGTATTCATCTTTTCTGATGGCTGAGTAATATTCCATTATGTATATGGACCACATCATTTTTATCCATTCATCTGTTGAAGGGCATCTTGGCTCTTTCCACAGTTTGGTTATTGACACAGAAAAAGATGATCTAATAAGACTTAAGTGAAACAACAGATCTTCAAGGAACAAATTGTGGTCTTTCACATAAAACAAAATTAATTTTGAATTTGCAATATCCAGAGCTATTTGATATGAACTGTACACTATTGATAGTGTAAGCAAAATCCATAAAGAAATATCCAAACAGGTCTAAATTTGGCAATTTCTCTTTTTAATTTTTTTTTCATTTAGAGAAAGTGTTTTTTAAAATCAAAAGAAATTTCATATGAAATATGTAAAAGTCAAAGCTAGTTAAATATAAGAACAATATTATGAGAATATATTAGAACAATAAAACAAAAATAGTTTGCTTGACCATGAAAGGCAATACTTACAAATTATCTTGAAACTAATTTTTATGAAGAATATATTTCTAGTATTATGGATTGAAGTATACACTTCAACTGAAGAGAGATTTAAACAATTTGAGCAACACATAATAAGTTGTTTGCCAAATCCAACTCCCCATTCAGGTTAAAAGCCATGGTTCAAGTGGAAATAAGCTATAAGTTGGTTATTAAGGGTTATTTCTCAAAAAGAAAAAACTGGAGTGGATCAAAGCCATTCTCTCTCTCTCTGTTCATCAAAAATGTTAGGTGAAGATCATGAAGGGATGCTTAGACCCTGAGAAATGACAAGGAAGGATCTTGTGTGAGAGAGGGAATCAGAATAAGGTAGTGAGAGAAGAGGAGGGAACAGACTCATAGAGATAAACAGAGATGAGAGACCCAGACAATTTCATAGTAGAAGGTGGATGGGGAACCTAGGAGGTCTGAAAACTCTCCAGCAATCTGTTCCAAGTGAATTTCTTCCATGAGAACTCTACAAGATTTTCCTACAAAGAAACCTGGATACCCAGTTCCATAGTACTTACCTCCTTGTGATTGTTAGTTTCCATTTCTGTCTCTCCAACAGACAGCTCACAACTCTAAGGGAGTAGAATCTGAATCTGATTTCCATTTCCATCTTCAAGGCCTAACACATACTGACTGCTCCAAAACTGTGTAAAAAATTAATAAAACTGATCTCATTTAAAAATCAAACCCTAAGGGACACCTGGGTGGCTCAGTTGGTTAATCGACTGCCTTCAGCTGAGGTCATGATCCTGGAGTCCCAGGATGGAGTCCCACATCAGGCTCCCTGCTCAGCAGGGACTCTGCTTCTCCCTCTGACCTTCTCCCCTCTCATGCTCTCTCATTCTCTCTCTCACATAAATAAATAAAATCTTTAAAAAAATAAAAATAATAAAAATAAAAATAAAACCTCAAGTCCTCCCCCACCCTTTCAACTTTGCCAATCAAAGCAGAAGAACAGAACTAATAACATCACAAGTTGAGACATGCAGAGGGGAAATAAAGAGGGAATTGGGAGTTGGGGGAGGGGGAGGAATTGAACAGAAGGAAAAGAATTTTAACAGTCCTAGCTGAAGACAGTGCTTCTCAGACTTTATACGTGTCAGAATCACTTGGAGGGCTTGTGGAAATTCTGATTACTGGGCCACATCCCCAGTTTCTGAATCAGTAGATCAGAGGTAAGGCCAAAAATATTCATTTCCAGTGAGTTCCCAGATACTGTTCATGCTTCTGACCAAGGACCTCATGTAGAAAACTACAGGCTTAATTAAGGGAATGGGAGGTGGGGGAAATATTGAGGAAGAAATAGAGGACAGTAGGAGAATTATAATTGGCTTCATAGATTAAGAGGCATTAAGGTATAATTCTCTGTCAGAAAAACTGATTAAGAGGCTGTAATTGGTATCTTGGAATTGATTGGTTAAGTTTAATTGGTATTACTGTTTTAAGCAAGTAGACTTAAGATGACCATATGTCTAGGTTTGTCTGGGAGAGTCTTGATTTTCTCCTATAGCCCAGCATAATGATTAATAGCACTCCCTTTCTCTCTCAGGGGTGCCCCAATTGGGACAATAAATTATATGGTCACCTAGCTTACTTATAAGAATGAAATACAAAATGTGTGCAAGCTGTGAGGGGTGCTGCTTCTTAGTCTATCTGGGCAAGAGAATGAATGAGCTGGTGAAAAGGAGAAACAAAGATTTTTATCTGTTTAATGCCCTTTCTAAAGGATTTTTGAAAAATCCTGAGTAGCAGACACCATCCAAGACAGAGAGACAGCACTCTGGAAACCAGGCATAGAAATAAATAAGTGCCAGACCTGGAATCAAGATGATTAATGGCCAGGTTTTTCTTAGCCCAGAAGAAAGGTATGCCTTTTGATGGCTAGGCCTTTTCAGGACACACTTAAAGGGAGGAAAAAATATTAATCCCCAGATATCCTGTCTCAGGATAGCTGAGAGAGAGTCCAGGAAGGAATCTGTTCTTTCCACAAACATCTTGGGAAATTCAGATGCATGCCATCCATTGAACATACTTTAAAAAAACATTTTAATAACATGGGCTAGGTCTAATGTGTTATTCTCTTGAATAACAATGACATTTTTAAAAGTCTTAACCCAGGGGCGCCTGGGTGGCTCAGTGAGTTAAGCCTCTGCCTTCAGCTCAGGTCATGATCTCAGGGTCCTGGGATCAAGCCCTGCATCCGGCTCTCTGCTCAGCGGGGAGCCTGCTTCCCCCTCTCTCTCTGCCTGCCTCTCTGGCTGCTTGTGATCTCTGTCTGTCAAATTAAAGAAAAAAAAATCTTAACCCAAAGAGGGGAGCTTGGGTGACTCAGTCGGTTAAGTGTCTGACTCTTGGTTTTGGCTCAGATTATGATCTCAGGGTCCTGAGATGGAGCCCCTAGTCCAATGAGGTTCTCTCTCTCTCTTTTCCTCTTCCCCTCCCCCCACTCACTTACTGCCTCCTCTCTCTCTCTAAAGCAAAGAAATCAAATCTTTAACAAATAAAAATTAAAAAATAAAAGCTTAACCCAAAGGAATAAATTTGTAATAGAAGAAATCTAGAAATGAGATGAGTGGACAGATTCTACTCTTCACCACCTTGATAATCTCAATTCCATTCTTCATTACTAAAACAGGAGAGCAGCTGGAAGGAAGAAAGTCATCACAGGGGCAGGCCTTGGATTTAGAGCGTTGTAACTACACACCTTCTTTATGAAATTAGAAGTTCCCCACTACTATCAGCAAATCATGGTAGAAGAATTACTTCCATAAAACTCCCTCAAGTCCAAGGACATCGGGCTTTGTCAGTGAGAACGAGAAATCCTCCAGAGTTGTTACTAGAGATACGATAGCAGCACTTTATAATCTGAAGGCCCTTGACCAACGTAACTTGAAATTACCTTTATTCAGTAGAATTTACATAATCTTTAACAAAGTTTTCTGACTTGATTTCTCTGAGTAATGTAACATTTGCATGACTCGATTTTGGCATCTTAAGGTCTGCATAAATATGCATCTTCCATTGAATTTATGATAAAGCCACGAAGAGCATATCCTTGACATCATGTCACCTTCTTGGTCACACATTGACATTATAATGTTATTTACTATAAAATTGCATCGACAGCATCTTAGGAACACTGTGACAGCATCTTAGTCACCATCAACATGAATAATGGGAGCACATTCTGACAATATTCACTGGGAGGAAAAAACCCATTACCGATTTGTCTTCAACATCATCATTACAGTATATACATACATACACACACACACACACACACACATGCACACATACACACATAAAGATGGAAAACAATTTAACTATTGAATGTCAATTGGCAGTTTATTGTGAGTCATTGGCAGACGAGAAATTGAACTTTACTGGGAAAGTCTTCCTCAAAAAATCTAGAAGGGAAATTCCTCTATCCCAGGAAGCAGGACAGAATCCAGAACCTCCTGCTTTGATTTGCAAGTACCAGACAATATTACTACGCCCCTCTTCATAGGTTTTGCCAGCTAATTGTACTTAAGATGATCATCCATTTTGTAATAGGTATTTCGTTAAGTATGCACTTAAAAATACATATTTCAGTATAGAATTAAACAGCATAGACTACATCAAAGGTAAAGTCATTTTGTTTTCGTTGTAGAGTGGGTCAACAACTTGTTTAATCCCTGTGACTCATTTTGAACAAGTTTCCAGGTTTAAATTGCCAGTATTTCCTCTTAGACTTATTTATCAGTCATCTTCACACCATGTGCTAAGTATTTTTTTGCAGCAGAGAGGAAGAAGAAAAGGCAAAATAATAATAACCAGCATTTATAGAGAGTCAGCTATATCCTAACCAAGTGCATTGCATGCAAAATCTCATTTATCCACAGCAAGAAGCTCATGGGGGATGCAATTATTATTCACAAGCTATAGATGAGGGCGTTGGGCCTTGGGAAGGAAAAACTTTCTCAGAAAGCATATGTGCTTCTAAAGGCACGTGGCTAGTAAATAGTGGAGTTGGGATTTGAAAAATGTGGGCTTCAGTGTCCCTGCTATCATTTCTCTTTGAAAGAAGAGAAAGGGGGCAAAGTGAGACCAGAAGCATAATTATGGTTAGGAGTGGCTGAGCACACCCACAAATGCTTCCAGCCTGTGGGCAATGTTGCCATTTCTTTTTCCAGAGGCTGGTGAGGGGAAAGCTCTCTGACCCAGAGCAATGCTGGGTAAAGCCAGAGTGGGATTTACCAGACCATTTCTGAAAAAGGGATTGCTTAGAGTCATCACTTGAGGTGTGTACCTGGAACAGACCATCAGAGCAAGGGAGTACAGGGTTCCTACCAGAAGCTTAGTGAATGGTCTGATAGCCAGGAAAATATGGGCAGCTGGACAGGAGTCCCTCTAAATAAATATCAGAGACAGCAGCAGCTGGGCCTCACATGTTGGATCAGAGTCAATAAATTATGCATATCTATTTAATGCTAGATTATGGGCAGCCATATTACCCTAAAGCCTTAAATGAGATGTGGTTTTAGTACCAAATTCTTCTTTTCTTACTGTTAGCTAAAATATTTGTCAGGGCCTTCTGTCCACAGTATGATTCTGTCAAATACCATCCAGTTTGAATTCTGAACATCAGTGATTTCTTTCCTAAGAATATTGTTTGCTGAGTCACCAAGGGACATGTGAACAAGCATTTGACCTGAACCTACTTAGGGCAACAATTATGTGAACTTCTTTCTTGTTCACTTACTCAACACTAGGATGTAAATTAACTTCTTTGAAAGATTCAGCCCATTCAGTATTGTTAAAATGGTTGAAAAGAGCTTATAATATACTGTCAGCTTTCAAGTCAAATTATCCCAAACATTTACTCACTCATCTGGATTATTTTTCAATTATAAACTTAAAGGATTTCACTAAAACAATTGATTTTCAAGTGACTTTTAAATAAATGAACTTGTTAGTTGTGTTCAAATAAGCTCTAGACATGGGAGCTGGGTGATTTTCAATTTTAAGAAAATGTGCTTCCATTTGTTGCCTTCAGGTTAGAAATGATGTCATTACCTAAACAATTGAAGATAGCTGCTGTTTGAATCTCTGAATGTATTGCTAGAAATAGTCATGTAATGTACATTTTAATGATAACTTATATAAGAAAGAGAACATATAAGATTCTTTCACATAAGTGTGTGCGTATATATATATATATATATATATATATATATAAATGTATATGTATATCTGTGTATATATGTAAACATAAAAGAAAGAAAAATATATATATACATTTGGTTATAGTTCATTTTGGTCATGGTTTTATGGCTCTAATAGATTATTATCTATATTTGGTATTTGGTCATAGCTTTATGTTTTGGTCATAGTTTTGTTCATCTCTTTTTGGCTCTAATAGATTATTACCTATATTGACAGTTCAGTAAAAAACAAATAATATATGTGGGTGAAGGTCATAGAAAGGCTTATAATGAAGAACTAATGATAAGGCCCTCTCTCAAGTAAAACTCTCCCTTTCTTTGATAATCCACCCCACACTCCCTATCAATTTTTTAAAAATACTTTTTCTTTACTAATTCTTTGGGTGGCTAACTTTCCCAAATAATGTGACTATATCTAAATTTTACTGTGTAATCAACTTTATATATTAGCTATTGACTTCTTAATATGACAGATAAGTCCTCATCTATTCCTTTGCTAAGATTGTTTAATCACTACTCTGATTGGCCAACTATGCAAATTCAAACAAGATACTTAAGCCCTCATTTCTTATCCCACAAACTATAGCCAGTAGCTCTTGACTTCACATTTGGTGAGGTAGGACACCGGCAAGGGTTAGGTAGATGTAGATGGTTGATAAGTACTTAAATTCTTTCCCTATCCAAGAAAAGTGCTAGAATTCTATTTCCTACTCTATAGGCCAAATGCTATGACTCCTGTGCTCACAAAGGGGAAGTTTTCATTATAATATTTAAATGGATTATCCATTTTTAATGGCTTTACCATATCCAAAATAGTTTTCTAACCTCTTGATCATTATATATTCTGTAGAATGTCCTTTTATATCACTGGCTCACTGTCTTCAAAAATCTGATCTTTGGCTGATTTTTTGGTATTTATATTAACTCATCTCATTATTTCCTAGATACCTTAGAGTCCTCTTCAAATTCTAACATTTTTGACAGTTCTTTTGAGACATAATAATTGACATACAATTACTTTCTGATTTTGGAATATTTCAGAATTAGATATTTTAAATTTAGAGAAGAGCTCTAGAAATAGTACAGAATATCCCTATAGCCTTCACCTAGAATCTCCTAATGTTAACATTGTGCAATGATCAAAATTAAGAAATTAGCCTCGGTATAATACTATTTACTAAGCTGGGACTTTATTTGGGTTTCACCAGTTTTCCCCAAAGTGTCCTTTTTCTGCTTCAGAACCCAACCCTGGATCCTGCATAGCCTTTAATTGTCATGGTTCTCCTTTGATCTGTTAATAGCTACTGAGACTTTCCTTGTCTTTCATGACTTTGACATATTTTTTTCTTTTTAAGATTTATTTCTTTGACAGAGAGAGACACAGCAAGAGCGGGAACACAAGCAGGGGGAGTGGGAGAGGGAGAAGCAGGCTTCCCATGGAGCAGGGAGCCCAAAGTGGGGCTCGAACCCAGGACCATGGGACCACGACACAAGCTGAAGGCAGATGCCCAACAACTGAGCCACCCCGGTGCCCCATGACTTTGACATATTTTAAAAGCAATTGCAGGTATTTTGTAAAAAGTTCCTCAAGTTTTAGTTTATATGATGTATCTTTTAGAATACAGTTATGGTTTTTTTTAAATGAATACCACAGAAGTGATATGCCCTTCTCAGTGCACAATTTGAGGGAGTACATGATGTAAACTTCGTCATGTGTTTAAAGTGATATGTACCATGTTTTTTCATTATAAAGTTATTTTCCCCCTTGATAAATAATATTTAGTGGATATACTTTGAGACTATGCAAACACCTCATTTCTTCTTAAATTTGTCCAATTGATTTTTAAAGGTCTTATCTAGATTGTGATTATCTTTCAGCTCAATAAGTTGGTCCTCTTGGTACCTCAAGTACTTCCCTGCCTCTCAACCACAGATAGATTTCTCTGGTTGTTCTCCAGCTGCAATCTGTTTTCACTAGTTGTTCTAAAAGCAAATCTCCCCACAGATTAAGACTCCTGTTCCAAAGAGGAGACAGAGATAAAGGTTCTTGCTGGAGTTTAATGCCTCTTCCACAATAGCACTGTTCCCATCCAGCTTTTCCCTAGGAGAGAGATTTCTCAAGCTTCTTCCAATCGTTGCTGTGAGTGCTTTGCAAGATTCACAGAGGAAAAAACCTGCAATAGGATGCAGATGTCCTCTCTCCTGCAATTTGTTCTCTAGTTCTGACATTTCTTCTCATTATTTTTAAGTTCACTGATATTCACAGTGTATTTAAGTGTCTGATTGTGCACATTTAAGACTGAAGAAACAGAAATGTTTATTGCGAGCTCAGTCTATGGAGAAAGGGCTTGTGGATGGCAGGCCCTACCTTAGCATGAGCTTGTGGGGCACCAGGGCATACATACTCCATGCTGAGGGAATCCTATGTAGAAAAAATGAAAAGGGTTTTATCCCTCATTTAATAGAGGGAGGGTTGGGAAGATGATTGGTTTTCATTTGGACTTCAATCTCTCTGTTTTCCACCTTCCCGGTATAGGCTCTCCCGAATTCAGAGGTCTCAGATTCTACCAGGCAGGTCAGGCCCCTGTTAACCAACGTAGCTCTGAACATATTCTAGGCTGTTACTTTCTCATACTGTTTCATTTGTCTGCACTCTTCAATCACTTTTTTACTTCAGAAATGTATTTAAATCTGTTATCTACTGATGGCTTACATGTACATTTTTGTAAGTTTGTATGTCTTGTATTCTTAGGAAAAGAAAGTGTTAAATAGAAGCAACTGATCAGATATCTTGAAGCAAAGCTAAAAGTTTCATTTCCGACTTAATAAGACTGATATCTTCAAGGATGAATTCTAATCATGACTGTAGTGATTAATGATTTTTACTCATCAAATCATAGATTTTACAAATTCTTAAACTTTTTGTTTCTTTTTGGCATTACTGTAAATGGAGTCATCCAGAAACAGATATATAATATGAAGGACTTTAAACTATGAAACAAGGCAGAAAATTTCCTTTGGAAAATGTTATATTGCAAATATTTCTCTTCTTCAATATCTTTGCATAAGTAGGCAGTAGGGTAGAATGATATGAGCAATGGTCTTAGAGTCAGTAGACCTACGTTCTTATATCTACCTCAGTTGAATCTCAGCCTTTACATATTGGTGGTTTGCCATGATAATTACTAAGGTCCTTTTCCATTCTAAAATTATTGTTCTAAGCCTTTGATCCCCTTATTTTGTTGTCTTCAGTGAGGTTCTGAATCCTTGAATCCATTAATTCATCTTCATTTGTTAAAGTTTTTTTTTTTGGTTACCTAACTTATAGAAAACACAATTTTAACTATCTAAGCATTGTGCATGCCTTCCTATATTGCAGAGCATAACCATAAATGCCTCCCACTTCTATAGTCCTTTTCTAAGAAAATTTTCCCTGTACATGAAAATTTAAGGCAGGATGAGAGCGTAACTTCAAGTAGTTCATTACCTCCAGGAAACCACATTCTATACTATGGCATCCTACCACTTAGGAAATGGACTGGGAAATAACAACTACTGAAGGAAAGCAAGCCTACGGGTTGGCCAGCGCTAGAGTGCTAACCAAATGTGCATGATGGTAATTAGATAGCTTATCAAATTTCTCTTTTAGGAATCTAAACATGTGCTATAGAAAGAGTTGAAGAGTTGGTAGCAAGAGCAAGAGCTGAAAATATGCTCATGAGTGGAGGTCATGAAAAATCAGGGGTCAGAGTGGGCCACAAGTAAGAACATGGTTATAATCATGTTAAAAGTAAGTTAAAACTGAGACCAATTAAAGATGTTCATAATAGTGAAGACAGTGATTAGAGCAAAAGGAGAAACTAAGAAGAGTATATATTTCTGCAGCAGGGGATGGATGATCTATTGATAAGAGCTAAAGTTTAACTGGATTTGCCTAAATTCTGAACTACTTTCCTATCTCTGTGATCTCTGAATTGTTTCTGGATTCCCCTACGCTGTCCTCATTCTCATGTGCAACAAACTGTCATCTTACTATTAAAGGTAACCTGAGTGAATCTCTGTTTCTAGCCACCAAAATAACCTAGCACATTTTTCCAAGTAGATCACAAGCTACTCGAGTATCTGACGATGTCTTCTTTATACCCAATGCATCATGTGGGGTATAAACATCAGGTCTTTTCTTATCATGGTCTATTGAGAATTCTAGAGACTGGAAGAAATTTGATACTCCAATCTAGGCACTAGAGAAGCAGTACACATACCTGCACTCTTTCATACTACTATCAAGTATCAAAATATGTACTCTTGATATACACACTACAAGAGTAATTGGAGTTTACTTAAAGTACAAAATGTGACAGGCCATAACTTGCACTGGTTATCACAAAACTACCACACTCTGAGACATTCTAAAGCATTCCTCCGGTGAATCAACTGAAATCTATAAATCTAGTTAAGATGCTTGGATTTGTCCTCCCTCGGAGAGTAATGCAAGACAGGTTTCAGCCTGAGGTCATTATGCATTTGATTCATAAATGAAAAATAGTAAAAGAACTTGTGGTATAATCTCATGATGTTAAAATGCTTATAATAAAAAATAACTTGTATGACATTTTATGATGCTTGGCTGAAGCATAAAAGCTTTATCTTTAATATTACTTCATATTACTAGTGTCAGTGAAGGGTTATCTACATACCCAAGTCTACTTTACTTTAATAGATGAGTATTTTACATATGAAAAGAGTATTATTAATAATCACATTAATGTAATCATAAGTTTTGCTTGTTTTCTCAATATTCCACATATGTAATAAGAAAGTTACATAGAGTCTACATAGTTTCAAAATTTAAAAAATTCTAATGAGTATAGGAATTTTGTTAATATTGTTATTAATATTGTTAATATTATCATTTGGAATTTAGGACTGACTTCAAGGAGATGGATATATTTTTGATTATCACTAATACACGCAATGTCCTTCAGTTTTCTTTTCTCACTGCTTAATGCTTCATTTCTCTTCCTTTCCTCTGGAAGGGCACTTGGGATACAATATTGGAATGTAAAACCTAAGATGCATACTTACAGAATTTAATTTTTCATATGGTTATGAATGATTAATTATAAAAGGTTTATCTTCTCATTTATGCACTATCTGAAGTATCTTTATGCTTTGAAGTTACTTAGAGAGGATGTTTATTTGAAAACAGAAATGTTTATTATCTTATTATCCTTATTCTAGCTTTTTGTCTAGCTAGCTCATCCATAGGAGCCTTCCTTTCCTCTGTTCAAGACTCAGAGGGACTTGAGAAGGAAGAGTGGAATATGAAAAGCTGCTCTGCTGGAGAATTTATCCATACCGAATAGTCTCAATGAATGGCACATATTGGGAATACATACATACATACGTTCGTAAGACATACATGTATACACACATGTATGCCTGTGTGTAAAACATAGCAGGGCATCCAGACTCTGGTAAGGGTCTATCTAACATTTATTGACTTCCTGTTATGAACTAAGGCCAATGCATACCCTGAGCATCAGAGATGGCCACTGTCTTACAAAAACAGGTAACCTACTAGGGAGAGAGACACCAGGAAAAAATAATGTCAAAGTAATTTGGAACATGTTATAAAGTGATAATTACTGGTAATTAATAATATTAAATTACTTAAATTAAATTAATTAAATATTAAAATAATTACTGATAATATAAATAATATTAAAATGTGATTGATCATTGTAATTGTAGCATCTATTATGTACTTATAATGTGCAGGGCACTGTGCTAAAGTAATTTACAAGTATTACCTCACTGAATTCCATACAAGATCAGAACTACTACTATTATGAATATCCCATTTTTCTGATGAGGAATGGGAGGCCTCATTCAGGTTACCCAGATAGTGAAGGGCAGATTGTAAGATAAACTTGGCCTGAGCCAGGACTATCAATCAAGACTATCAGATCCTGTCAACAACAGAGAAGTTCAGAGTCCTGCTCAGAAGCCTAGAGTGGGAGCGTGTAGCCTCACTAGCGCTCTGGGAAAATATTATAGGAAATAGGAACAGATGGCAAGAATGTGGAGGTATGAAATAGTCCCAGAGATGTCTCATGACCACAGCATGAACTGGATGAAGCTGGAGGTCCCAGAGGGTCAGAGAGAGGGGGTTCTTTAGATATTTGACCTCCTTCTTATGGGCTACCAAGAGCCTTTAAAAGATTTCTAACAAGGGAATAAATATTGGGTTTGCATTAGTAGAGATCTACTCAGGAACTGTGTGTTAGAGCAATGGAGAAGGCTTTGCAGGGGGTGAGACTTTGTGGGGAGGGGTGCGGGTAAGTGAGAGCCCAGTGGACAGCAACAGAGGACAGTGTTGTTAACTCATGTTTGCAACCCAACACATAATAAGTGTGGAGGACATGTTAGACTATTACACTTCTCCCCTAAATAACTCAGCCCTTAATAAATTACCCATTTCCTCCCTCTGCCCTCAGTTGACATTAACTTAAGTTCAGCATAAAGATTAGGATATTCTTCCAAATAAGCAAAATATATCAAGTTTGTCTTCTATTACGTTTCCAGAAGAAGAAGAAAAGAAGGAAATCCACCTGACTGGTGGTGCCCTGATCTCTCTCAATGCTCTCTCAATGCTCTCTCAATGCTAGCTCCCGCCTCCTCTACAGAAACAAAGCTCATTAGCATCCAAGGACTCGGATGAATGACTAACCACATGAAAGTAAATTAGAAACTTAAAGTGCTAGATATATACCAATGAATACATAAAACTCTGCATATTAAAAATTTATATTTACCCTCTCTGTTTGATCATTCAAGTTGTGGCTTAAAAGATTAACAGAAAAATGAAAAAAGTAATGTCTTCAATCAGTCTGTGAATGGCATAAGAACAGCCTTGAAATTAAGAACACAGAAGTGCTATAGCAAGAGAGGATACCTTTATTGTTGAAATTCCAAACCTGCTTAGACATTAATAGCATCTCAAGACTCTATTAAAGTTAAAATAAAACTTGTGAAGCAAAGTTATCTTTTATACATGTATTTGTTTCATTTATGGCAGTCAAGTTTCTATTAACAACAGAAGAATGCATACTCAGGAGTGAATTCTTTCTAATTTCACTGTTGTTTTAAAAAAAATCAGCATTGCCTATGGGGCGCCTGGGTGGCTCAGTCATTAACCGTCTGCCTTCTGCTCAGGTCATGATCCCAGGGTCCTGGGATGGAGCCCCGCATTGGGCTTCCTGCTCCACAGGAAGCCTGCTTCTCCCTCTCCCACTCCCCCTGCTTGTGCTCCTTCTCTCACTGTGTCTCTGTCTGTCAAATAAGTAAATAAAATCTTTATTAGAAAAATCAGCATTGCCTAGAGTAAGTATAATTTTTTCGTTTGTTTATATGACTGAATAAAAATCATTTGAAGTTATTATTATAAATATAGTTCTACCTAATAATAGATGGGGTTTTCATAACTTTAAAAATACTTTTAATAGAGAAAGTTAACTACCACAATTATTTCACTTCAGATAAATGGATATTATAGTGTATATCTTTCTTGTTTATCTTAAATTATTATTCCTATTTCTGATACCTAACTCCTTCTACTGAGGTTCTTTAACATTTAATTCAATGGATAATAGCTATACTAGATAAAATATCTACTAGCTTTATGTTTCCACATGGTTAACAATATAGATTATGTCAAAAGCTCAACATCAAAGCATCCATTATTGGAAACTCCCAGGATATTTTGCTTCTGAGGTATAACCATCAATTGACAGACTGGGTTTTTCATTCTCTGATTAAAATGTTACTCCATGCTGTGTGTACAGAATGCTCACAAGCTCCAAATCAGAGCCAGGGATGGCCCCACTGAATAATTATCAATAAATCGCCTGAGTCTGATTATCAGTGAGGCACCAGGTAAAATCTTCCTATCTTCTTTCTGTGTGTTTATTACTAATTACATAAATACAATCTGTCAAATCCTGGAAGCAACAGTAGGAAAACAGTAAGAATCAAGGGTCAGAAGTGTAAGGAAATCAAATCTACAGCTGTTTATCAAACACCCACCATGTGCAGCACCCTGATAAGACCACAAAGTACATGGGAATCTGGGATGGGGGAGGACCGAATATCAGAATCTAAAAGCCACTAAGTAGGACATCAGAGTAAACCTGAATCAAAAACAAAGCAAGCAAATCCCCAGCAAAGGCAGCAACTCAAAGTCAGGAGAAAGAACTGGATTATTTACCAGTAAGAGGAGCAGGTAGGAAGTCAGGGAAAGTGATCAAATAACCGGGAAAATTCCCCAGGAACAAGGGTACACAGAGTAACCGAAAATGTCAGGCAGATTGGAAGGTGAAAAAGTGTCAGACACTAACAAGGGCAATGCATATGTGGAGAAAAATACTAAATCCAGAGGGCAGCCCCTAACGCAAAACATTCTGAGTGCTTGGGCTTTTGATTTCCTGCCCTAGCCTTTCCAGAAAGTCCTTGCATAGAATTTTCTTGGGTAAATGCATACCAAATTTAAATTTTACCCATATTGGTGACTAAAAGTTGGAAAATAATAACTCAAAAGATAACATTTCATGTCATCTTAGCTGAATAATATAAAAAGCACAGTAAAACCAACTGATTTAGCAAAGCATGCTTACTAAAAAGACTAAAAATATCCTAAATATGAATTCAAAGTTTGCATAGCTATTATTATTTTTCTGCAGCCATCAAGAAAAGTTGTTTTTGTTGTTGTTGTTGTTACTTGTTTAAAAAACCTGATCAACAATGGCAAAGGAAAACTCAAGTTTATTTTGCCCCTACTAGATGCCAGAAACTATTTAAGGTGCTTTACATATGTTATCCCATTTAAGAGATCTTACATTAGAACTATGAGGAGACTGTGTCTCTCACTCTGCTGAAGCTGGGTAAAGATGTTTTGCACCAGTTTATGGTGCAAGAAGACTGGAGGTCGTAATTACAACAGACACTTTGATTTGGTGATAGACGACACATACTTCCTATGTTTCAGTCACAGCTTCTTCTCTTGCTGTGTTTAACCGTGATACTCCCCAGGCTTTGGCAAGATGATGCAAAGCTAAGTAATATCACTAATCTCAGTCCATGACCAGTTACTTCAACCTAAACTCATTTATTACATACATATTCCTATCTCACATTTAGCTGATAAGAAATGATAGCCTAAATATTTTGAAAACAAGAGTAGGGGACTAGTTAACAAATTACAGTTTGCAAGGCTTTGTACCACAAAGAATATATAAGCACAGAGAAATTTCACCCATCAGTTAACTGGCCCAGATCACACAACCTGTTTGTGAAATTAAAAGACTCTTCTCCCTAGCCACTGAAGTTTAGTAAGTTGACTACATTCTCCCTTTAACACATAAATTTCTTTGCTATCACAAAAATAGCACCTTAAGTTTTCTGCATACTTGAGCGAATGAACTTTGGCCAGGAATGAAAAAAGTGAACCTGAAACCAGGGTTCATTGACCTTGTTTTTCAACTCTATCCATCCTATGATATCAAGTTGAGAATAATTTCACTACTCTGCATTCTTGTTTATTTGTCAAATATGAACAGTATACCCACAGTTATGATGGAAGGAAAATTCTTACTTATGTTTTTACCAAACGTTGTTTTTTACTGTAGACAGATTCTGTATAAATTGTTCCTTAAGTAAGGGGGCAAGAAAACAGTTCTAGAAGCCATGTAATTAAAGAAAGATGTTCCCAAGAAATGGACCTCATAAAATTCAAAAACATCTCTTTATATGTCTCATGTGGTCCCAGAAATAGTTCATCTCTATATCCCAAGTTCCTTGTGTTAATATCAGAGGTCCATTTTATTCCTCTCATCTATAACGTAAATTTCCTTCCATCCTTCAATCACACAGATCATAAAGTATAGATGAACATCTCAGAACACTCCCTTTAGAATTAATGCTTAGGAAAGCTCTTATCCTTTCTTAAGTTGCCAAATAGGCATTGTTGTCTGAGTAGAGTCTGAGGATAAGTTCAAGGTTCACTGACTGGAGTGGCTTGGTTTTAAGGAAAATGTCAATACTAATCTGAGGTGGTGCTTTTTCTTCACTTTTTTGTCTGGAAAAATACTTGAATGGACATCTTTCATCATGAAAGATAACTGCTGTATTTACAGCTCCACTATTGTTCAGGGTGTGATTTGGAAAGAGAGGATAAAACAAGAAAAATGTTAAGGTTCTGCATAACAAAGAGGGAAAATTATGAAGTTTGGGGAAATATCTCAAGAGAAAGGAGATAGTGGGAAAACAAAACTATGTCCAGCAATATGGTAGGAGGAGAGGAACATCCACAGGGAAATGGCAAGTGAGAAAGCCCAAGTGTTAATAATGGTAGGAAGTTTCTAGGAACAGTCATAAGTGATTAATTGTTACGTTTTTTCCTAGGCTCTCTGCAATCACCATGTCAATAAAAAAGACTGCCAGGTGTGACAGTCATGGGATGATTCTGTGGAAAATGAAGGAAGAGGGATGGTATCCAGCACGAGATGAAACCAGACAGGGAAGAAGGAAAGCAGCTGCTGTTGCTGGGAAGACAGCTAAGTCATTGACTGACAAAGATGAAGGGTTACCTCTACTTCCTATTAAGCAGGAATCACCAAAGATATGATTGCTGATAAGAGCACCAGTGGACTTCCCCAGGTAAGCACTATGGATACCAATATATTCTTCTTGGATTTTAGAATAAGGTGGCCTGAGGACAGTAGAGGACAAGGAGATAACAGAACCTAATGTGATACCTTTCGATTCATTTCTCCTACTGCCATGACTATTACAAATATCCACATGGAATCAAGGAAAAAATTTTGGTAGAATACTTTATTATACCTGCATATACTGGGATGAACAAATCATGTTCATGAGCTGTTTAATTGAAAAGAATCACTTTGGATATTAACATACTTTTACTGCATTTCCTTTTTTGCCAGATTATTATCCTTCAAAAAAATTTCAGGTCATTATGTAAATGATGGCTATACTAGTGAATCCTAAGTATAATTATAATCCTAAAATCATTTGTTTCATTTAATAAGTTTGGAATATATAATAATTAAAAGATGGAACAAAGTAAAGTTTATATTTGCCTATCAATATTAAAGAGTCACCAAGAAATTAGTCATAAAATATGTAGATAGAGCAATTTTTATTTTGTAAACAATTTCATATATAATAGCTGTCTTTGCAAATGCAAACAACTAATTAGCAGGGGTGGCCGAAGCTGATGGCTTAATATATTGATTTTACTGGGTTGATAGTGTTCCTCCAAAACTGCCCTCAGAATGTGATCTTACTTAGAAATAGAGACTTAGGACATGTGATTAGTTAAGATGAGATCACAGTGGAAAGGGGTTGGCTCCATTCCAATGACTGGTGTCCATATAAGATGAAGAAAGAGGGAAATATGGACATGTGAGACCCATGAAGAGTACCATAGGAAGATGGAAGCAGAGATTGAGGTGATATATCGACAAGACAAGGAACAGCAAGAGAGGCATGGAACAGATTTTCTATCAGGGCCTCCAGAAGGAACCAATCCTGCCAACACCTTAATTTTTGGACTTCAAGCCTCCAAAACTGTGAGAGAATGAATTTTTGTTGTTTTAAACCACCCAATGTGTGGCACTTTGTTACCAGAGACCTGGAAAACTAATACATTGATCATGAACCATTTCCATCTGATAATTAATAAGGACATTTAATAAGGACATATTTTAAGCTTATTTGAGTGAGTTTGACATGAACTAAACTTTCTTTATTTAAATCAATTTTGAAACTCAGTTTTTTCCAGTCATTCAAACCAGTGTTCTGTCAATTATTACTGTTAGTAAAGTTCTATTAATATTTTTAGTTTTGAGACATTTTTTTCCTGGTGAAATAATCCCTATCATTTTGACTTTTGACCTGTCTTTTGACTTTTGACTTTTAGATGAACTTCTAGGTACCAGTGATCTAGAAATTAAAAAAAAAAAAAAAAAAAAAAAAAAACCCCAGAAACTATTACCTACTTATCTCTCTATGCTGTTCATTTCTGGTTTAGTCTTCATGAACGTTATCCCTCAGCTCCTTTCTTCAGTAACCAAAATAGTCTCTTGGAATAATAATGTATATACCTGGTGTTTGGGCTGTCCACTTATCATATCTAACTAGATGGCAAGGGAGTAGACAGATTGTTTCCTGGTGGTGTCCAGTCACTTGCTTTCCTTATGAAGTTGACAGAAGTTAAAAAGTGTTGCTCAGGAGTGCTTTTTCAGTGAACTCTTTAAGAAAGCAAAGGAAAAAGATGGTTCAGTGGCTTTTGGTCTTTTTATGCTCCTCATGGGGCCATCACGATAAAAAGGCAATCACACAATTCCTAAAGCCTAAAAAAATTTATTATTACTAATGTTATCTGGCTGTACTCTCTACCTTCCTCACATTGTAGAAAATAATCAGGTTCATACAGCACACTAGAGTAACCAGGAAAGGCCCCCGCTGTCCTCTTCACAACATGGTAGTGTACAGTGATGGGTGGGAAGCTCTGGTCAGACCATTCTATTAAAAGTATTGAGGATACACATTGTTTTGTGTGTGTGTGCTTTTACTGTAGGATTATTAAAATCTCTCGAAGAAAATAACTAAAGGAAAATTCTCTCCTTTCTTAAATTCAGCATTTGCTTATTTAAAGTATCATCTGATCACCTATTAAGGACATATATCACATATGAATATCTTGATATAATTTTTTACCCCTTTTTTGCTCTTTCTAGCTTACTGCATACTATACAACATTTGGAGGGAAAAATGCACACATACACACATACAGATTCTAAAAGATTGTAATGCATAAGATCTTCTTTTTTCCTCCACATTTGATGCAGTGTGGAGTAGCAAATCCATTGTGGGATTACAAATCTTGCATAATGGTAATATAGACTTTAAAATCAATCTTGCATAAAAACAATAAATCCTGACAACAATGTAGTCAACATAAGAATGACCCAACACAGTTATAAAATGTTCTTTCCAAGCATCTGTGCTAAAACCTAGGTGACTTAATTTATTCTGCTTTTATTATAAGCAAGTTCCCTATCATCTTTATTACCTGTAAGAAATGGGAGAAATTAAACTTCCTTCAACAAGCTTTCATTCCCACAGAAGTCAACTAATTTATTAATTCATGTAATTCATTTGTTTCTTCTAACTATATTGACTGGTTCTTGTTTTGTCTTCATGACACTATTTTAAGGAGCTAGCAATCGAGGGGAAGAAAGCGGAGGAACTGAATATGAGACAGATTGAATTTAAGAATTAACAAAATTAAACATGAAATTCCTGATATTCTTAAATATTTATAACCAATTATATATTCCTAAGAAAAATATATTCCTAACAATCTACTTTTAAAGATAAATTCTTCCTATACATACACATTTAAATGACTGTATACATGAAGAATATATCATAAAGAAAAACAAATATATTCGTGAGGAATATATTGATAAGAATTCTTTATAACAAAAAACATGCCCTTAAAGGAGCTTGGGAAGATGGCAGAGTAGGAGAACCATGAGCTCACCTAGTCCCACATTTTTAACTGGATATAATCCACATCCACATCAACGAGAAACATGCCCTCATGCCTACCAGTCTTTCCCTCTCTCTGGCCTTTGGTCTGCAGCTCCAGTAGAAATAAAAGGAACATAATGGGGCAAATTGGAGGAAAAAATGAATTGATCATTACTTAAAAAGCTGTTAAAAGACAAAATCAAAGCTATTTGACTAAAGGTAATATAGTTAAAAAAAAAAAACATGGTCATTTTAGTGAAATTGCTTTTGGTTAATTGACTTACAGCCCATTTCTATGTATGTTTGGCTCTTCAAAAATGATGTCAGCCAACATTTTAATAGAAGCTGGCTGAAGCCAGGTTATGCTTCATTTACATGGATAACAGTCCTCTCATCTGCTCCCCATTACAGTGTGTTTTGATATAATCTTCATTGGCGATCAGCTTATTTTCTTCATCTTTCTCTTGCTGCCCACTTTTATCTTATCACCCAGATTTACTTTGCTCATTGGACATAGAGAGACTTAAGGGGAGCATCACAATGAATAGCCCTCTATTCAAACAGCCTGATAGCTCCAGAGTCCCCAGGAAAACTCTATTACACCCATTCTATTTTCTTTGAAGGGGATTGGACCCACACATTAGGCGGATAGATATGTATTTATAGAATTAAAATTTCTTTGGGGTATTTAGAAGTTCCTCATAATCATTTTCTAGTCTCAGTTTCCTGAAATTTTACTTTTAAGTTGCCCATTTGGTTGTTCAGCAGAAAAATCTTCTGATTTGTCATTGCACACAACTTCCATTATAATTATTTGAACATTTAGATGTACCCTTTCTCATTTTCTCATCTCTGCCATTCTGATAGATATAATAGCCCTACCAGCTATCCTTGTGAGAACCCCCCCCCCAGAGTGGATCCTTTTAAGCTTAAGTAAACTGTATCAATGATAATGTGTTTTGGAGATTCTCCAGCTGATTTTATAATAAATTGTTTCTCTCTAAGTTTCCGGGAGTTGCCTTTCAAAAGCAAATTTCTTTTAATTTTATTTTATTTTATTTTTTCAGTGTTCCAAGATTCATTGCTTATGCACCACACCCAGTGCTCCATGCAATACATGCGCTCCTTAAAATCAAATGTCAAGATTATATTAATAATTACCTTTTAAAAAAGTATCACAATTTTTTAATGATATCTCATGTTCATATCAAGTTGACAATATTGTAAAACAATTTTCACAGTAGCAGAAAAAGGCAGCAACATCTCTATACTTTAAAAATGAATTCTATATTTGCACCTAACATAAATAAATGACATCAGTAGAATATTAATTTAACAAAATAAATTAAATAAATAACTTTAAGTATTTCTAATATTATAGTAAATAAAATTTCAAAGTCCAGTTTGATGTATAGCCTTTCTAACATCAGCATCATAGTGCTTGTAGGGTTTTTACTGCAAAGGATTTGCAAAATTTGAAATATCACCAGGGCAGAACGGATAGCTTCTTTATCTAATCAGAATAGTCAGAGCATCTGTTTGTCAAAAAGCATTTCAAAATCCTTTTGTTCAGAACCTCTTTCTCAGAATTTTTCAAACTGGACTGGCATCTATGTGCTTCATTTTTAATAGAAGTGCCGGTATTTTAAATTTTAATATAATTTTAATATTTAAGGTTCAAATAAAATCATAAAATGCTCTTATACGTATTTATAACTGCCACATATAAAAGAGACATTGGTTATCTTTTTAATACTCAAATCCTATCCCCTTTCCCTTGATCTGATTTGCTGCCAGCTCATTTTAGAATATATATATACAACTAGAATAATACTGGAACTGAAAACAAGGAAGCAACTACTAGACATAGTTCATTTAAATATCTCTATATTGAATTCTTCCTGGATCTGTGGTAGAAAGACTTGTTTTCAACACAGAACTATTACTGAATCACCATTTTCCATTTATGCCCTAAAAATATTGTATTTGTGGATATGGGAGGATGACACTTCCCTGTCCACAGAAACATAAAGAAAGAAGCAATGAGAAGATCATGGTTTGAGGTATTTACTGAAGACAGATCTGAATCTTGTCAGACCATGGACAGCCTACCCTCCAAATAAATATTCCTTAAGAATATATTCAGTCTTTGTTAATGGGAACTGTTTAAATTAATGGAGTGCTGTTCTAGTTGATTGGCACAAATGGAAAAATAAAGGGAGGTGGGAAAGTGGAGCCAGCATGTAAAAATGCCTCTTAAAAGAAAGTGGGCATTTAAGGAAGCAGAGGAAAGACAAGTCTTCGGCAAGGCATTTGGTGAAGACTTTTCTGACATCACCACACACACACACACACACACACACACACACACACACACACAAAGGCAGCAACATAACTTATAATGTAGGTATAACCAAGTAGACAAATACACAGTAATTGTTCATACCCAAAGAATACTGAATAATGTGTTATATGTCATTCTAGAGTTTTTTAGTCAATGCCACATGGCTCTATCTTCAGGATTTCCTATGAACATTTTAAACCTTGATATGAATAAATATACAAATTTTATCACTTGTGCTCATGCATCCAAGTCATTGTAAATGCACTGGATACTGGAATCTAAATTTCATAAACACCTTAGAATGTTAAAGTAATATGCTGTATATTTCAAGATGAAAATTTTAAAATGCTGAGTCTTACACTTAGATAAATGATAATTATGATACTTCCAGTTAGAGATTATGGTTTAGTGACAGAACTTACAGAAAAGAAGGAAGGTATTCATTATTAAATATACTTATCTAATGTGTATTTTTGTTTGGTCCATTCTCTGTTTTATTTGCCTAAAAGAGACTCCAGTGTATAGTAGGCATTCAATAAATATCATTTGAATGAATGAGTCAAATGTAAATTCTAACTACAAAGAAGTTCATTAAAACCTTAGGTTGCTTTAATAGAAATGGACAGGAAATAGAACAAGAGAAGATACACTCCTATTTGTGCTCTACAGCTAGACCATAGCTATAGTAGGATTATGTCCTTTTCTGAACAACAGACTTCAAAGTTAGATATATAAAGCCAGACTATTCGGAGGGAAGTTGCCAGAATAATGATGATGCTCAAAACCCAGCAGAAATTCCAAAAATAAGAGGTGAATCATCAGTGTAACTGTCTTTAAATGTACAAAAAGCTGTTTATATAGAAGAGGGGTTAGATTCATCCTGGATAGTGTTCGTGTGGAGGACTAGAACAAGTGACAAGAAGAAAGAGTTCAGCTTCGCATAGAGGAAGGATATTCTAGAAGTAAGACCTATCCAAAGATGCCAAAGATGCCTTAAAAAGTAAGAAGTTCCTGAATTTTGGGGTATGCAAGAGTTAGATGGACAGCCAGTAGTCGAAAATGTTAGAAGGAGGAATAAGAACAGCATAAATTCCTGGACTTCCAACCTTTAAGATACCTCCAGTCCTTATTCTTTTAATGATTTTTAAGTAAGATTATATCAAAGGTGAAAAAGTGTTTTTACAACTCACAAAAACCATGAAAAGATAAAACAGAAAATCTAACAAATCTATTTATCAGTAAGTAAGTTATACACACACACACACACATATGATCCTGGTGTTTTTATCTGAGGAAATTTGATGAACTAGAATGTAGTTATATAAATATATCTTATTTTCAGCTGTTGTTTTCTAGAAGCAAAGTTATACACTTATAAATAAGTGGACAAGAATAAAAATCATTTTATTCTAACGCTTTCATGGTTAACCTATGATAATAATAAATGGTAATAAAAATGATAAAATTATAAAATATTGATGAGAGAAGGGGCCTTAGCAGTTAAGAGATAATCTAAGCCAATTCTTTATAAAAGTTCCCCAAAGCATCTGTCTAGACTCTGATTAAACACTGACAGTGTGGAGAAATTCATTACCTCCATCCATTTTGAGGTCTGGCCTAATAGTTGGAAATTATCTTGTGTAAAGTTGTATGTTCCCTTCTCATAATTTTACCTATTCATCCTGCTCCTGTCCATCAGAACTTCATAAAATTAGTCCATACCTCTCTGTACGTGAGCATCCTGCAAATGATCAAAGACAGCTGTCAGGTCCCTACTTCTTTCATTCACCAAGCAAAATATCTTCAGTTCTTTCATGTCTGTCGCCAGTGACCCCAAACCATGCTCACTGCTTAGCCATGTACACGGCTCAGTTTTTTAAAGATTTATTTATTTATTTATTTAGAGAAAGAGAGAGAGAGTATGAGCAGGAGGGAAAGAGAATCTCAAGTAGACTCCATGCTGAGCACAAAGCCCAATGCAGGACTTGATCCCAGTACCCTGGGTTCATGACCTGAGCTGAAACCAAGAGTTGGACACTTAACCGACTAAGCTACCCATGTATCCTGACACTACCTAATTTGATTAAAGGATGGCCTTAAATTAATTAAAATGAGGTCCTTAAATCAAACTAAGGCATTCCCATGGCTAGGCAATGAGCACAGAACACAGTGGTCTGATGAGATCTGCCCAGCATGGAATTGAGAAGCTATATTCTTGCCTTTACCATGGATATTCAACTCCTATTACTTTCGACTACAGCTAAAATACCTTTCACTAGTCATATAAATCATTACCTTACCTACCAGTGGTATTGATCAGGTCAAGGAGTTATGTAAGTAGTGCCACAAGATTCCTACATATTATTTCCAACCATGTGTAGGGTATAACTCAATTAGTCAATAATGTGTAGGAGGTAAATATTATCCCCATTCACATATATAAAACATGAAACCCAGAGGTTGAATGATTCAGTGAAGGTCACACAACCAAGAAGAAAAAGAAATAAGTTAAGAATTCTCTGCATCTAGTATACTGCACTTTCCATTGCACCATGCAACCTTCCTGTATATTTGCCATAATCTCCATCTATAGAATAATTTATGACAAAATTATTCATATATTAACATAGATTTGGAGTACAAAATAGTTTAAATATACAACTCTACTATTTGTCTTTTATCTTCCTGTGAACATTTGTTTCTGAACAAAAAGTTTCAGCTTGTTTGGTACTTTCAAACAGCAAGGTTTTCTTATAATATTTTTTAAAAGAGGCTACTTTTAATTCAAACTGGCAGGTAATTTTTCTTAAGATTCTAGAATGATGAAAGTAGCATTTTATGCTAAGGCTCTTGAGACTATAAACAAAATAAGAAGAATTATGTGTTTGAACCAAAAATTATGAACTATGGATTCAGAATTTATTAGCACAGACCAAAAAGCCATTTAAAAGATTGAAAATGATACAGTTTTCACTAGCTTTTCAGTTTCTTTCCAGGAGGGAATTGACAATTCCATTAGACCCATAAACCTATGTCTACAGAGAAGGTTCAGTTCAAGTAGGAGCCTACTTAACAAAATGTAGCAGACTCCTGGGAAACAAAAAGAAGCTCTCTGAACTAGAAAACCAGAAGAACCTGGTTATGTTTAATTTACACACCACCCAATGGCCCTAGAAAATCTATTTTTCATCAGCCCAGAGACATGTAGATGCATCTATAATGATTCTTTTTTAACTGCTGTGGCATATTCTGGGATGATGTCAGAAAGTTCCTTTGACAGAGAACCATAGTCTCTGCTAACTCATCGAGATTTCTCTTCCTAGTTCTGGTGCAACTTTGGGGAAATTAGGTGAAAGTCTGCCATTTCTACTTACTAAATTTCTCTCAAGAGTGGGGGTACCCTAGTTAGTTTTGTCAGGGTGACCATAGTGGTTTAGCAAAAGATGGTTATTTGTAACACATTCAGTTATAATGACCATCTCCCAGCTGTGCACACCATGATACTCTCCATGGTCGTCTGAAGGTCAGGCATTTTACTTTGTCAAATTTTACCATATTCTCTTACCTCTTGCTCTCAGGCATTTTTTTTTTTGTCCCTGTTTGACCTTGATTCACACTCCACAACCCAGAAAAGTTTTCTCCTATAAAACATTCATTAAGTTCTGAATGAAAATTTTTCCTTATCCTTTTATTCTCTCAAAAACAATTGAGCAAACCATCTACTCCCAGAAGGATTTAATCACCTTTTCTCTAAAGATGCCTAACTTGTGACAACCACAAACTTCCAATGTACTGTGATATATTGTAAAATCATGGAAAGAACATTGAACTTAAAATCAAAATATGTGACCTTGAATGCAATCTCTTTTACTCAGTGTGGTAAAGTTACTTCATCTCTCTGATTCTGGGTTTTGTTCACTGTTGGGTACAAAAACAATGCCTACTTCCAAGCTATTGTGATAAAAAAAAAAAAATAGGCAAATCATCTAAAAAATAAGCAGATATCCAAAATGTGCAAATTTTCTAGCTAGAGATATGTTTTCCAACTAAGGCTATTGACTTTTTTAAGTCCTCAGAGCTCAAACTACATTGTAAATGTTCATCAAACAAAAATTATTATCCAGGGAAGTAAAAACCAATATAGTAACAGAAGGTGGTAAAATCTCTACTGAGCAAATTAAATGTATGCTGCTGACTATATTTTACATATTGAAAATATTATTAGAAAAAAATCACAAGGGTATTATTACCTCCCAGACTTTTTTTTTTTTTAAGCCAGGAAGATTTATTTTCTAAAGTCCATATTTTACATTCTATCAGTCAGAAATAAAAGTTCGGAACCTACAGTAATCAAAGACTTAAAGTGCAGAGTTACATCTTTAGGTCACAGGAAACTGAAATTTGATTTAAAAAAATACTTTCTTAGTTCTTGCTTCCTCTCCTATGCCCCATCATTTTCTCACTAATAACTTTTATCATAGTTAGGTCTTGTTGGCTATCTGATGGCATGAATCAGGTCTAATTTTCTATGATTAATTGTCTATACATTTTTTAAACTTGTTTTAAGAGATTTTATTTATTTCTTTGTCAGAGAGAGAGAGAGAGAGAGAGAGAGCACAAGCAGGGGGAGTGGCAGGCAGAGAAGCAGGCTCCTCACTGAGTAAGGAGCCTGATGTGGGGTTCCATCCCAGGACCCTGGGATCATGCCCTGAGCTGAAGGCAGATGCTTAACCAACTGAACCACCCAAGCATCCCAATTGGCTATATATTTTAAATATAGAATGTTTTTGATACCAAGAGATGTCTGCTTTATCTTCCTTAAAAGAGATAAGGTTTCCTGCAATTATGCCAGAAACCAACACTAGTGGGAAATGAGTTGGGTTACTCTGATTTATTTGCTCTAAATTAACAAATCTTCTGCTGCAATTAGCTGCTCAATACTTAAGAGGAATGTAGCTACAGGGTTATTATCATTATTAAATATATAGATATTTATTTTTGTTTTCTATTACATCATAAAGAAAAAAAAGTGTTTTCATGGAAAAATCTACATCAAGTAATTCTGCATCTTCTTCTATCAATCCTCAGAGAAGTCATGGCTCTTAATGCTTAATGGGGTTAAGAAGAGCACTAAAGACCTTTATGTGTAAAATTTAAATAATGGAAGACTTATTCAGAAATCTTGTAGGGCACTCATGTGTTTATAAAATGAATATACTGGCAATAGAAGGGGACATTTTCTCATTATTAATATGAACTGTTTTTCTCCTGTGGAGTGAATGATAAAGCTACTGATGATTTCTAGGTGTTTTAAAAGAAACCCACAGCAAGCTTGATGCTTATGTGAGTTTAAACTAAAAAAGAAGCCATCTAAAGTTTCCAAATGGAAACACTTTGATGTGTGTTGGCAAGGGGGACCAAGAGCCCGAAATCTTAAGGTAAACGGAATAAAGATCCCTGTGGGATGTATATCCAACATAGAATTTGTTGTATCATCATCCTGGTCTTCCCAACCACAGGGCTATTCCTTGAAGGCTCCAGTCAGTATATTAAACACAAAGAATGAAGCAAAATTACCATTAACTCACCTGAACTGGAATTTTCCTTCAAATCTGAAAATAATTGCTTGCTTTCCTCCCTAAAGAAATTTGGTACTACTTTTATTTATTGCTATGGGTAGAATTGTATCACTTACCTATCAAATAGTACAGAGAGGGCTCTACAAGCTGTTACTTGACTTTGACAGTTTCTCTCAATGTATATTCACATTACTTTAACAGCTATGCCTCATGAAAAAAATTATTTTCCTTCTATTCCTCTTAGCATATGTTACTTTGTAACGAATCCTAAGTAGTCTACTTCTCACCCAATGTGTATATGATTATGTTCGGTTATTAGTATTCTGGCTTACTCCATGTGCTATGCCTTGTTTTTAAATATTAGTATATATTTTTCTATTGAAAACTGGCAAAATATTCCCAGGGAAGCATGCAATCACAGTTTTTTTGTACTTGAGAAAACTGAAATACTCACTATGATTTTAGGGAACTTTTCTTTGAGTTTGCATACTAATTTTATTATTTCTGTCCACATAGTAACTTTTACATTATGTTTTGTCCCCACTACAGTCTTTACCAAAGGTATTAGTTTCAAACTATTTTCTGTCCCTATTAAAGCTTTGTTTAAAAAGTTAGTAAGTTGTGCTCCATATCTTTTCTAATGCTTCAAAGATAAATCCAACCCCTTGAAAATTCCTCAGCATAAAATGGGTTATTTCTACCAGAGATACTGATTTTTGAAGATGCTAGAATTTTTTTCAATTTCCCAGGTCATCTCCTTCAGAGATGTGTCATATATATGCAGCTCAGTCCCCATGTTATATCACTAACAAAATTGGCATAATATAGCAAATCATGAGCATATGCAATTAGAAAATTTGTCAGATGTTAGACAAGATATTTTCTTTTCTAAATATGTGGAGCTCAGCTCCGGAAAATCTGTGTCTTCTTTAAGGATATTTTTTAAAATAACAGAAACCAATTTTGTTAGTAATATGGTGGGAGGAGAGGAAGGACAACCAAGAAGAGAAAAATATTCATTTATGTGTAAATGGATTGACCACGTTGTCCAAATATAGATAACTGCAGACAATAAATACTTCCTCTATATTTTCCTAAGGAGACTTCCTGGAACATCTACACTTTTGAATTACCCAAGATCTGGAAAAGAACTCAAACTTTTATTCTACTAATAGATGTGGGGGAGGAAGAGAAGGGCACAATTAATGACATTTTGCACTCTTTCCTCTGGCCTGGCAAGTAGTCCCTGGGCAGCAAGACAGGGGCTGCTGGGCTGGCTTACCACCCTCCCATAGATTTGGCTGGCAGGGGGATAACTAGTTCAAGTGAATGTAGATAGTTTATCCCTTATGGCACAGCAGACAACATGAGCTTCATGTTAGTATTGGTTCCCTTCACTCCCATCAAGTCCACAGGGTGATGAAGAGGCAGGCCCAGGTAGCTGTTGTTACCACAGATCTGTGTCACAGTTGAGAAATGCTGTATTTAGAAAGTGCCCAACCTGCTGTCCTGGCTCCATCCAGCTCTGTGTATTTAAGGCCAACAACCTGTAGGCTCAGGTCTATCCAAGACCTAAAATGATCCTATCTGACTGGTCAGACAGCAATATTTCCTTGATTAGGTTTAAATTTGATTTTCCTGCCTCAAGCCTGGTATACCTAGGGGAAGCCTCAGAACCATTTTATCAAAAGGTTAAAATGAGCTACTACATGTAAATTGCCCAAATTATGGTACGTATCATAACATCCTCTTTAACCTCAAGAGGTTTTGTTTCCTCTTTCCTTGTGACAGTTTTGCCTTCACAGATTTGGTTGCCCTCCAGTTTCCCCTATAAAGCAAAGCAAAACAAACGAATACAAACCTGGAGGCCTACATAAACCCCAGTCCATTTAGCTGATATACTGGTGTCTTATCTCACTCCTCTCAGCTCCACAGTCCTGTAACCCAATCCCTACAAGCCAGAATGCTTTTATAATGCAGATATCTTCCAAGTTCAGACCATCATCATATAGCTGACTAGAACCACTACTTTTTCCTAATATGCCTCTTACCACCCTATAGCGTTGGACCAGCTCCACTGTGACACTGACATCAGCCAAGCCGGTAAACAGATTGCATCTCATGCTGGGATACCACAACTTTATGATCATTCTATAGAGGACTGTACTAGAGGATTAAAGAGCTTCCCCAAACCCAAATACATCCCTGCCCTACTCATCATTTTTCTCCTCAAGTTATAGCACATCTCAAGGGCTGACCTTTTACAAAGTCTAAAGCAATGAGAAATAGGACAGGTCCTAATTTTTTAATGTCTCCTACAAGTTCCTTTCATCCATTTACAGAAAATTTTCTTTTCAGGAAACAGATATAGAATTTCTGCTTCAAGTATTACTAATTATGCTCCTATTGGATCAAACTTCCTACAGATTACTATGAACACTGGCAGGAAAAAAATCTTTGAAGGCATTGGAGAGTGAACACTCACAGATTTTGAAGGAGAGTCAACACATAGAAGAAGGGAACTTCACAGGGTGAGTTTTCCATTTTTATGACTTCAGTCCAACAATAGCCACCAATAGGTTCCTGACCAAAAACTTCCATTCTCTGTGGCCTGAAGAGCCAAGAGACAGAGTTTGGGACAACCAAAACTGCTATAAAGTGAGTGAGGATTCAGGAAAAAAGAAAGCCAGAGAGTGAACCCAACGTTTGAGTAAATATTCTGCCAAAATCCCTTGTTGAATTCTAAACTGTGTATGAACAATTGTTCTGAAAAATAAAGAAGTGAGGGGCACCAGGGTGGCTCAGTGGGTTAAGCCTCTGCCTTCGGCTCAGGTCACGATCACAGGGTCCAGGGATCAAGCCCCGCATCAGGCTCTCTGCTCAGTGGGGAGCCTGCTTTGCTTCTTCCTCTCTCTCTGACTGCCTCTCTGACTACTTGTGATTTCTCTCTCTGCCAAATAAAGAAATAAAAAAAAAATCTTTAAAATAAAATAAAATAAAGAAGTGAAAAAAAAATTAATAGAATCTTATGTACCTGTATGAGAAGACCAAGTCTAGCATATATGTAATGCAAATCCCAGAAAAAGAAGACAAAGGGGGACAGTAAAATATTTGAAAAAATAACGATTCAAAACTCTCCAAATTTAGTTAAAGGCATAAATTTATAGATTCACGAGATTTAACAGTATAAATATGAAGAAAATTAAGACTAGCCACATCACAAAGGCCTTAAAGCAAAGATAAAGTGAAAATATTGAAAACTTCTAAAGATCACATTATATACAAGGAAACAACCTTAAGAATTATGGGAAAATGAAGACATTTTCAGATAAAATAAGACTAAGGGAATTTGTCACCAGAAATTTATTATAAGATATGCTAAAGGAAATTCTTGAGGCTAGAGAAATGATTCCGGAAAGAAAAATGGATGTTCAGGAAGTAATGAAGAGGATCAAAAATGATGAATATTTGAGTAAATATGAAATAATATTTTACCTGCATTTCTTAAAACACATATTACCAGTTTAGGCAAAAATTGTATATTATCTTGTAGATTCTTTTTTTTTTTAAGATTTTATTTATTTATTTGAGAGGGAGAGAGAGAGACTGAGAGAGAGAGAGCACATACACACATACATGAGCAGGGGAAGGGGGAAGCAGAGCAGGGAGCCTGACATGGAGCTTGATTCCAGGACCCTGGGATCATGACCTGAGCTAAAGGCAGACACTTAACTGACTGAGCCACACAGGTGGCCGTATCTTGTGGATTCTATAATGAATATAGAGGTAAAACACATGAAAAAAGGATGGGAGGTTGGCAAATTGACCTAAAAGTGGTAAATTTTTTCTACTCCATTTTATGTGAATAGTTACAATATTAACTTTAAAGAAAAGGTACTAGTGTGGAGAAGGAGGGAAGTTATTAGACCACATGACACAGTGGCAGACACAATACCAAGCATTCCATGTGTAAACTGTTTGCTAGAAGGATATTTTTTAAAAAATCCTTTTCTTCTTGAAATTTTTTATATAGCTAGACCATTCTCTTCTTTGGTTAACCAATGTGTCAGAGAAGAAATGGCAGAGAAGAAAAGTTGGAGATAAACTAGTATTTTTAAAAAATTTTCTAGGCTTTTTCAGTCACTATAAAGACTTTGGCTTTTACTTAGAGGAATTCACAGGAGATCCAAGAGCAAAGGAGGAAGATATGCCTTACCTTGCAAAAGAACTCTCTGGATGTTTTTTTGAGAATAAACTGAAAGCAAGACTAAATGCAGGAAATCTGATTAAGAGGGTATTATAATAATCCAGGTGATCAATGGTGGGAGTTGGACCAGAGTGGCAACAGTAGAGAGAGTAAAATGTAGTTGCATTCTGGATATATTTCAGGATGGTAATGTATTAGTGAAACAAAGTCTAGAGATGAGAGAGGTGGGTGAGATAGCCCAAGTTTAGGCAGATAAGCTAGAGATGCTCTAGCTGCCTTTGATGTTGGCACCTGAAACTGTTGGGGCATTTCCTCAAGGATACTGTCTAATAAGCAACTTCTTTAACTATATCCTGCTGGCTGACTATATGGTGATTAAATGAATCACTATTACTTTATTTATTTGAAGATCTGTATTATGGTTTCCCTTGAGAGGAGCTGCACCAATAATTTTTAAAGTCGATGCGAACTTCAGTTGGATCCAGCCACACAAATGAACAGTGTATATGTATATACATGCTGGACTATGTTGTACTGAATTTGGTCGAAATATGGTAGCAATTCCAAGACATGCCTCAAATGGAAATGAGATGGTTCATGGAGAAAGTGTCCTTTGATCAGTAATCTAAAGATGAAATGATACCTGCAGAGATGGAAGGAAGGAAAGGCTTTTTAGGTGAACTCAGCAAGGACACTAGAACCATGACAGTTTCAAGGGACACTTAATGCTCTTCTCTGAGTTCCCAATCTTCTGTATATTGAGATGAGTGATTTCCAATGGGGTGGGAGTTGGAGGACTTTATTGGGAACGCCCTCTGAAGGAGAATATTCCATAATTTGTGAAAGATGGGTAATCGGAAGAAGCCCCCTGCCAAAGATCCCAGCTGAAATCTAAAACTCTGGGTTGAGATGATTTGCAAGGTAGTTCAATGAACGGAAATATGAAGTTAGAACTTTTAGTTTCTCAGGTCAAGAGGAAGGGTTTTGCACAAGTGATGTTATGCAATCCAGGGAAGGAAACATAATCTGCATTTTTTAAAAGAAACTATCATATTTGAGACACTCCATTAGGTGTTTATACTGTTATTTCATTTAATCCCCCAGACGAGTCAAGAATTAGGTATTGTCACCCTCATTTTACAGATGAGGAACTCGAGCCTCTGTAAGATCATGTAACTTGTCCAAGACCTGAAGCATCAATTCAAACACAGGGCCTCCTGATGCCCTTTCAGAGTGCTACTGCTTTTTCCACCAGTTCTTGTTTTTCCTAGCAGCCCCAGCCCCTTAATTCGAAGTATTTTTCTCCTGCTTTGCTTTAAAGTGTTTATATACACACACACAATGATAGAGATATGTATTAATATAGATAGATAGATAGATACAAAGGAATTTGCTACTCATAAAAATGTTAAATGATCTGTAACTTAAAGTACAAAAGATTTCACACCATTGCTTTCCTATACCCTAACATCTAGTGGGACATAGTTTCCTGTTATATTTTTTAAAGTTTTATTTATTTATTTATTTATTCATTCATTCATTCATTCATTTATTGGGGGGCAAGGGAGGCAGAGGAGAAGGAAAGAATCCCAGGCAGAGAGGCAGAGGAGAAGGAAAGAATCCCAAGCAGACCCAGAGCAGAGCCCAACACAGGTCTCAATCCCATGACTCCAAGACATATTTTACTATTTTTTTTTAAAGATTTTTTTATTTATTCATTTGACAGATAGAGATCACAAGTAGGTAGAGAGACAGGCAGAGAGAGAGGAGGAAGCAGGCTCCCCGCTGAGCAGAGAGCCCGATGCGGGGCTCGATCCCAGGACCCTGGGATCATGACCTGAGCTGAAGGCAGAGGCTTTAACCCACTGAGCCACCCAGGCGCCCCATATTTTACTATTTTAAATAACTGAAATTTTCAAAGCACTTTGCCCCATAAGCATACATTGATTGTTTATTAAATTTCATTGTCTATCACCTTTATTTTATTTTTACAATATATTGTCTGTCTTAAATGTCACTAATTATAACACAGATCCTTCAGGGGAAAATGTTCTCCTTTAGAAGTCGCTGCTTCACATAGTAGGTTCCAGGAGTACAGCAAGGTTAAAAAAGCAGGGACAAAACATAGTTTCACTGCAGAAAACATCTGGAAAAGGAATGTGATAAGCAGCATTAAATTTCTCCAAGACAGTTCCTTCTGCAGGCAATATAAGTTTCTTTCTTCCATGTGCACAGCTTCTGCTATCCTTGAAGTATATATCTTTGTCCTTAGGAGAGTGCTCAGAAATGGGACTGCCATCTCTGGAAACACCCACAGCCACAAGCTGCCACTTGTGCATATTTCTTTTTTACCACCTAGTTGTCCTTTCTTTCCACCTCCTTCATAAATGCCTTCTCATTCGCGTCCTGTCTACAGATCTTTTTATGCTTGTTTCCCAAAGCCTTTAACATCACCTGCTCTTATAAGCGCCTGGTGAATTATGATTTAATTCTGCTCAGATTTCCATTCCATTCTCTGTTCTCCATTAATATGTTCAGCCTTAAGACAACCAGGAAATCACGTGTCCCTCCCTCCCACATATTTTGTGAATAATGGCATTTTGGTTGATCACTTCTGTGACCTGGCTTCTTACATCTAAAGCTCTCCAAATGCCAGGGCTCATGCTTAGATGCTCTCATATTTTAAATATGTGTAGAAGCCTTATAAATGCAATGACCTCTTTCTTCCTCTGTTAAATTTTTGCATTAAATATCTTACTCCTTTTTCATTTTTTCATAGATCCATATCTACCAAAATCTAACCTTCCCATACTTAGGCATCCTTCCAGTTTCCATATTATTTTGCATTACTGTTATAGCCATATTATAATGTTCCTATTATTGTTTCATTTCAGAACAAAATGTAATCCTGGCTGGCTTAACAACATTACCATTCAATTTCTCTAACATTATCTTCCTTGTTTCAGGGCAAACCCTTTCTAATATAATTCAAGGATCAACTTTCTATATTCTGGATACAACACGATGTTCAAATATTTTCTCCTAGTCTGTGACTTGTCCTTTCATTCTCTTAACTTCCTTTCAGAGAAATTGTTTTTAATGTCAACATAGATGTGAATGTTTATATCAGCACTCTTTACAATTGTCTAAAAATTAGAAATAACCCAAATATACTTCAGTGCGTGAATGAATAAGCAAACATTAGTACATCCATAGAAAGCAGTTCTAGTCATCAATAAAAATGGATGAACTATTGCTATATACAACAACTTGAATCTCTAGGGCATTTCGCTGAGTGAAAAAAGTAAGTCTCCAAAGGTTACATACCAAATGATCTCATTAATGTGACATCCTGGAAAAAACAAATATTGAAACAGAGAACAAATCGGTGGTTTCCATGGGTTAGGGGTAGGGGAGAGGTTCTGATTTAAGAAGTCAACAATAGGGAAGTATCCGGGCATGTTGCAATTGTGCTATAATCAGGTGAAAAATCTATGCATGTGTTAAATCTCATAGAACTCTGCACCCCAAACAGTGAATACTACTGTATGTAGTTTTTTTTTTTAAGAGTAGGATACTAAACTCTTGAAAGGAAATCAAGTTTGACTCTGTGCACAGAAATCCATCAGCCCAACATCATAGTTATAAAATCCGAGAAAGGAAGCACTACTAGCTAAACAGTTTATGTTGACAATTGTGATTATGTTTAAATTAATTACCAGAAGTCATTCCATTTGAAAAACAAATGCCTATAATCATTATCATAATCATATAATAATTATAATATTCAGATTAGAAACAATATATGACTGACTAGGATGGTATCCACATGAATCTTTTTCTAAAGTCTTTGGCCTTCCACCTGCAGACCTGAGCTGTGTATCTTTACTAACTTTAGTTAGTTACTTTAGTTTAGCAACTTTAAAGTAACTTTAGTTTACTAACTTTAGTTAGTAAAGATACACATCTGGATTTATTGTTATTTTAGCCTGTTTCATCAGGATTTATTGTTATTTTCCCATGTGTATATTCCAAAATTCAATAATTTTTATTTCTTTCTTTCCATTAAATTGCAAACTCAGAAAATAAACAGTATCTTAAAATTCCTTTTGTATCTACCACTTTACCTAATTCAATGCTGGGCACACCAAAAGAGCTCTGTAAACACTTGTATTTAATTATTTATTGTATATTTCTTTTGTGACCAGGTGACCCAGTCCACTCTGAACCTTGTTCCCAGGTGGAACCTGCTTGTCTTTAAAATATAGATTGGATTTTTTTACAACATACTTAGATATTTTGGAGTCCCTTTAATTTTTAATATTATATATCCTCCAAACTTAAACCAGGGTTCTAACTAACATGGTAGTATAATACTATTATTCTCATAAGCTAGCATTTATTAAACAATGATTTTGTGTCTGACACTGTGGTAAGCAACTTATAGTCATTATTGCTTTTGTCTTGTTTGCTGCCTTCTGAAGTCTTTTCTTAAGAGGATGACAGTCATACTGGTGGACATTTGAGTTACTAATGGAAAGCACCTGAACAAAATAAGTTGCCATTGGTCCCATGTGCAACTTTCTAAGCATTGTAATTGGCTGGCATTGACTTTTGAGTAAAAGTCACTGGTCATGAAAAGAAAGATAAGATACAGGTTAGAGGACTCGGCTCTTTTTTTAAGCTTTGTTTTTGTTTTTGCATTTCCCCATTATGTAAACTCAAATGCACATCTCAGTATTTCTTTTTTTTTTTTTTTTTTAAGATTTTATTTATGTGAGACAGAGAGAGAAAACATGAGGGGAGGGAGAAGCAGCAAAGGGAGAGGAGGAGTGGGAAGCACACTCCTTACTGAGCAGGGAGCTGCAAGTCGGGGTTCAATCCCAGGACCCTGGGGTCATGACCTGAGCCAAAGGTAGATGCTTAACTGGCTGAGCCACCCTGGCACCCCTCAGATATCTCTTTTAATGCTTTTGTTTATACATTTATGTAAATAAATGCTTTTATTTATTTTGTATGAGAGGAAGAAACAGCACATCAAATTAATGGTTTGGTGGTCAGTCCTCATTTATATGTTTACTGGAATACTAAGGTGTCTAGCATTTGGTGAACACCTAACAATAGGAATTGTAATTTAGTAAATTTTGTATTAATCATTCAATTTCTAACCTGTTTATTCATTTAACAAATGGTAGTGGTCATAATGAAGGGACACTGAAACATAAAAATGGTTGCTGCTGAACTTGAAAATATCTTGAAAAAGTCAGGAATTAGACAGTATCTATATTTCACCTGAACTTCATGGCATAGAAATAGGATTAAATCTAGGAACCTAAAAGTCTGGAGTTGGTGCTGTCAAATGTAGCAGCCACTAACAATATGTGACTACTTAAATTTAAATTAACTGAAATGAAACATAGTTTAAAAATTCAGTTCCCATTCACACTAGCCCCATGTTGAGTGCTCAGTAACCACATGTGGTAGTGGCTACCTATTGGAGAACACAGATGTAGAACATTGCCACAATTGCAGAAAGTTCTGTCGGTACAAAAGTAGGTAGTTCATGATAACACATGAATGAGGAGCTGCTGTTCTTTGGTGCAAAGCTGTGACTTAATTTATAAAGTAAGTTTAAGATAGTTCAGATTTAGAATTCCGTTAAGGAAATTTTGGTTAACTAAATAATAATTATACTAAATATTGTGCAGAAGTATTAAAACCAAAATTAACTTCTATACTCACTATTTATGGAGTACCTCATAACTAAAATATTTTCAATGAAAAAATATTAAGCACTGAAAGGATTCTAAGACTTCTAAGAATTTTTACTGATGTAAAAAATGTATATCTTTGTAATTAGGTAAAGAAGCCCTTTCCCTGTAAATAAGAATGCTTAAATGTCACAGATGGACTCACTTTTATTTTGGTCAAAAAAAAGTACTTGGCTACCTTAAAACTATCTTTACCTGTAAGTTAAATTCTTCCTCACTGATATAGTGAATTTTCCATGTCAAAAATTAAAATATGAATGCATATACATAAGCTCTTGCCAAAATCAAACATTTGCTATATTTGACTCTTGAGTAATGCAATATAATCTTGGATGTTTGATCATTCATTCAAATGGAGCTGAAATGTATCAGTGCACTCTCTATACAGAATGGCTTTGCCAAATTGATTTCCCAAATTGACAAATGATCTCCAAAGTCATTTTTAGCATTAAATTCTAAATCTTGTTCTACTTCTTTAAAAAAAAAAAAAAATCGTATGGACTTTTAGAGGGCTTAGTGCTTAAACCAAAGTAGACGCAAGTATTTACAAATGTAGTTCATCCATCTGTTTATTAAAGCAAGGACATTGAGATTCCTACCTGAAATTATGTTAGCAATTAAATTACTGCATGTGCTTGAAATAAAAAATAGTCTTTTTTATATGATTCCTTAATTTACACATTTAACATCATTCTGAACATTAATCCTTCCAGCCACTTCCTAAAATAGTTTTTGCTGTAGTGTATACAAAAACAGGATAAATATTAAGGCAGCTAACCATAATTGAGAGTATTTAGAATATTATCTTAAATGATACCTATAAAGTAATTTTGTCCTGATAGGGCAATCTGCAGAGTTCCCAGAAAACTGGTGGTTATTTTTCAGGTTTCAAAATTATTTTCCCCCCAAATTTGGGTGTTGGCATAGCTATACTTCTCCAGTTGAGAATGATGATTACGGCCAAAGAGAACAAAGATTTAGGACATGATTTTAAATGTTAGTGCTGGGTGTTAATATTACAAATGTCAGGAAGAATATTGAATGTGATTTCAATGTCAGAAAATGGTTGTTGATAACTTTATATAACTTTATCTTTTCTGTATTAAATTTTCTCTCAAGTAGCATAATTTCGAAAAGGCTTATTGCCTCTGTTATTTACTTAATACCTATTTTGTCAACTATGAGGAATTATCTTCACAACAAAAAGCTCTATCATGTGTTTTTGGTTGTTCTTAGGATTTCCCTCCTTCTGCTTCCATCGCCCACCTGTCCTTGCATGCTGTCTGTCTACTTTATCCATTAGAGTCCTGCGTATTCATCATGGTTATTTTAAATCTCCAGTCTGATAATGGTATGGAGCACGGACTGGATCCTGGCCGTAGAACCAAACGGCATTCAGAGACCTTGGAGGATCGGAGGTTTATTTCATACTGGCAGGCCCAGAAGAGAATAATCTCAAGGTCTGAGCCCGGAGCACAAACAAAGGGGGTGTTTTATACATTTTACTTCCCTATGGGTGCCACTCTTGCGGCTGCCGGCTGCCAGTAGGGCTAGGGGAAAGCCTGGAATGGCCTTGGGGCCAGGACTGGGATTCCCCTGCTGGATTGGTGAGCCACCTCAGAACACAGATTTTCCTTATCAATAATTCCAATGTACCTGCCATGTTGTTCTGATGCTTACTCTGTCTATTCTGATTATGTTGTTTGCCTTTAAGTATACCAGGTAATTTTTTTCTTTTTTGTTAGTTTTTTAGAGAAAGGGAGACAGTGACAGAGGGGGAAGGAGAGAGAGAGTCTTAAGAAGGCACCATGCACAGCATGGGTCCTGACATGGGGGAGGGGAAGCAGTGGATAGGCCTATGATTAAATCTCAGTCTTCTTGTGAGCCTTTGCCCCTGGACTGTAGACTTAACAAACTGGTTTGTTGGGTTTTTTTTTTCTTTCTACATTGGTGGGACAGGAGACTAAAGTGGACTGGAGGGTATCTCCAGGTCAGTTATGCTGGGATAATAGCCCAGCTGGTTAGGCCCAGGTTAATTAGTTTACCCTGAGGGCAGGCCTCATTAAGCAGCACCAAATCTTCTGCCTCATTTCAAAATGGTTCCTTTTCCCCTCCCTCCAGAAGTAAACTAGAAGTACCAGGGGATTTTTTTCCATTACTTACCATGAAAATCCAGTTGAATTCCCGGAGATAAATATCACAATATTATGGGGGTCCTATGACCGGGTCTCCCTGGAGTTTTAAACTCCTTTGACTTGTCCACACTGAGCCTCCAGCAATTTGCCAACAACAGTTCTGGTTTTCCTACCCCCGTGTTTGTTCCAGTGGCAGTTTCTTCTTATGAATCCGGTAAGTCATGACTCCCTGAATTCGACTCTTTCTCTAACCTTGAGGAAAGAGGCTTGTCCCGTGTCCTCCTCTCTCTTAAGGACCCCAAAATATAAGGTTTTATAGGCGAGATAAACACGACACCAGGCAAGGTAGGCACAAGGCAAGATTTATTAAAGGCACTCTCCAGCGAAGTTTCAGGGCTCAGGAGAAGGGGAGCCAGGAAAGTCGCGATGGGAGGAGGTGGGCACCCTCCGGCGAGGTTCTGCGACTCTGGAAAGTGGAATGGGGAAGTTGCACTGGGAGGTAGTTGGCGGAAGTCTTTTATCGGGCCAAGGCAAGGCATGGGCTCACATCCATATATGGTAGGGTATTTGGTGATTGGAGGGTATGGGGTGGGGGGTCCTGATACTTCTGTTTCCTGCATAGGTATCGGGTTACCTACGGAAGACGTGACCTGGGCATACATTCTTTTGGTGGGAGAGTCAAGGCTAGAGGAAGAGCGGGGAAGGGGCTGGAAGATGGCGGCCCGGAGGTCATTTCTCTTGTTCCTCCTGCATTCCCGGAGCCACCGACCCAACACAAAAGAGTTGATTTTTCAGTCTGCTCAGCATTTTACTTGTTTGACTTCCAAGCTCCTTATGATGTAGTTTTGGAATATTGGTGGGGTTTAGAGCTGACAGCCAAAAAAGAATTCTTGAAAAGTCTTTCATGCAAAAAGGTGTTTATTAAAGCACGGGGACAGGACCCATGTGCAGAAAGCGTGGCTTTACAGGTGTGAGGGGTGACTCATTACATCCTTGGGAATTGAGGGAGGTAAGGGAAAAGGGAGGTTTCCAAAAGGATTTTCATATGCAAAGACTCACAGGATTCCAGAGGCCTTGCTATTGTCAGGCTAAAGTTGTCTTCCCCTCTAGCGAGATAATAACATTAATATAGTTGGGAGTTTCCTGGGGGAATGTTATACTCTGCTTATCTCAAGTATTTGTCAATGTGAGGTTGCAAGATTTATTTTACTTGCATTTCCTTCTGCCTTTGTTTTAGGGCATCCGGGGTGCCTGGGGAATGTCACACACAGCCCACCTGGGAGGGGAGACATTGCGGGTGGGGTGTCAGACTGTGCTTTATCCTCAGCTTGCCTTCTGCTCCCACATCACTTACATGCCAGAACTTGGAAACCAGAAATTTATTCTTCGTACCTAAAAAACTAGAAACTGCTCAGGTATCAGTTAATAGGAAAATGGAATACTATTCAATAAGAAAGGGAAAAAAGTCATAATACATGCGATGGCATTGACGGATCGTGTCCTGAGCACGCTATGAAGGCGCACACACGAGTTGTGTCTTTCCACAATGTGAGCTTTGTTCCATCGTGAAGCAAAGTTAAATCACAATATGAAGCAGACTCAGGATTCCAAACTCCATGACAAGTCACCATGAGATCAAACTTGACTTCTTAGCACACAAAGCAGGACCGAACAAAAGTCCCACAGCAAGACACCAGAAGGGTGCAGGAAGTTCAGGAACTAATGGCCAAGTCAGTCTGGGGCCACGCAGCTGAGATAAGGCCTAGGTCTGGTCCAGGTCAGCCCTCGGCACTGACTACTGCTGATGTTCAAGCAGGGAAGAATCTCTGTTCTGCTCAGAGATCCACAGGCTGGAGCCTTCAGCGGCAATTGCCTTTTTTAAGTGATCAGACATAGAGGGGTCAGGTCTGAAGAGTCTGATAGTTTACTGCCCAAATCCTTCCCTTCTTAAGGGGATTTAATCGGTTTGGGGTCTCTGCAGCCCTCCTCTGGTTCTGCCCGTTATCAGTTCAGGGCTGTCCCCTGATGTGGTCCTCCAGGCCACGTCTCCTGACTGCAGCACATTTCCTGGTTGTGTCATTGTTCGACACAGGCTCCTGCTTGACAGGAGAGACTCCATACCTCTCTCTCCAGACCTCTGAACAGTATGCTGAGTGAAAAAAGCTTTACCGAAAAGAGTATACACTCTATCATTCTTTTCGTGTAAAGTTCTAGATTAAGCAAAACTAGTCTAGAGTAGAAAAAAAAAATCAAAATGATTCTGATGGAGGAAGGGGATTTACTGGTAAGAGACATTGAGGAATCTTCCTAAGTGATGTTCTGTATCTTGATAGGGGTTTGGGTTGCTCTGAGCTATGCATTTGTGGATGCTTACCCTGGGGTTTCCTAGAGAGCTGAGCATTTCATTGTATACAAATGTTATCTTGAGATATAAATAAGTGCTAATCTCTAGTTAATATACATGCTGGCATATTCTAGGGAAAGTGTACTGATGTCTGTGATTTACCTTAAAATGCACCAATTAAAAAATGGATTCGATAGGGAAAAACTGTACTCAAAGACAGCCGACCAAACCAGCAAGGGAATTCCCGTCCCTGTCTCAAAGCCCTACCAAGTTCTTCTTTCCTACCCCATTTTCCACGTACGCCCAAAGTACAAGTATGGGGAAGTAGAAGGGTATAAATTCCCCTCCCTGCTTGGGCTCGGTGCTCAGACCTTTGGAGAATAACCTCGTCTGAGCCCAGCGGTGTTAAATAAACCTCCGATCCTCCAAAGTCTCCGCATGCCCCTTGGTTCTTCCGTCAGGATCCAGTCCAGGTTCCGTAACAGATTGATGGATGAATAGCAATCTGGATAGATGGGTATGTGATAATGCAAATATAAAACACAAGGATCAAGGTAGAGAGAATATATAAATTCATTCAAGTTAGCTCAATGTTTGAAACTTTCTTCCAAAGTAAATAAGGGAATTATAGAAATGTGATTGAACAGGTAAAGTTTTGGCCTCAATTACTTCCCATCTGTGAGCTCATTGAGTTACTTGATCTTCCCTCAGCCATGGTTTTCTGTTCTGTGAAATGAAGATACTGATACTTGACAACAGGTTTTTAAAGATGTTTAGCTGAGAGAAGATACTGGCCCTTAACTTCAAATGCCTCATCATTCCTCAAAGTTCCTCATGAGTTACAATTCCAGGGATGACCATGCCTTTGGGAAAGTTTTTTTTTTTTTTTTCTTTTTCTGTTTATTTTTGTTTTGTTTTGTTTTGTTTTTTGAAGTGAGAATATTTGAATTTGGGGACCTTTCCAGATCTCTCTTAACTAGGATTTCATGTTTGGACAAGTCCACGATGATATAGTTTTTGGAGTAGTGTTGGTAAGGCCCATAGCTGATGGCCAAGAAAGAATTCTTGAGATGTCTTTGATGCAAAATGGTGGCTTTATTAAAGCTCAGGGACAGGACCCATGGGCAGAAGGAGCTGCTGCTGCCCCTGGATTATGAGGAACAACTGATTATAAACTTTGAGGTTGAGGGAAGTTTCAAAAAGAGTTTCATCTGCTAAAAAAGACTTACAGGATACCATAGGCCTTGCTATTGTCAAACCAAGGTTATTTTTCCCTCTAGCAAGGCATTAACATTAAAGCAGTTGGGAGCTTCCTAGAGGAACTTTATATTCTGCCTGCCTCAAATATTTGTCAAAGTGCTGCAGGTTATAAGCACCTTTAATTCTGTTTACATTTTCTTCTGCCTTTGTTTCCCATATCAAGTGATTCCTAACTGAATTTTTAAATATTTTTTAATGAAAGGACTCTCTGCATTTATTTTTCTTTATATATGTGCACAGTTTACTCTTCAGGACAGTATGAAACTGCTATGTACCCCTCCTACTCACTAGTAAGAGAACATGCCACACTCTACTTTGAAAATTCGCAGCAAAATTGTAACAGCCCCCAAAAGAACATAGGAAATTTATTATTTTTTTTTTAATATTTATTTATTTATTTGAGAGGGAGAGAAAGAAAGTGTGTGCACAGAGGGAGGTGAAGGACAGCATGGGAAGGAGGGAGAGAATCTCAAGCAGACTCCCTGCTGAGCACAGAGCTGGAATGGAGCTCAGTCTCAGGACCCTGAGATTAAGACCTGGGCTGAAACCAAGAGTTGGACACCTCACTGAGCCACCCAGGTGCCCGAAGTATATCTCTTAATCTTTTACTTGATTTATACTTTTTTCCTCAAGATTATTTAAGTTATCATAGTGATGGGAGAAACAAAAGAAAAAGGAAATGTAGATAAAATTAAATGTCCTTCTCTCCTGTAGCTCCTTGATAAATATTTGAGGCAGGCAGAGTGTGAAGTTCCTCCAGAAAGCTCCCACTGCCTTACTGTTAATGCCTTGCTAGAGGGAAAACAACCTTAGTTTAAGAGCAAGGCCTATGGTAACCCATGAGTCTTCTTAAGCAGATGAAACTTCCCTTTGAAACTTCCCTTCTCTTTACTTCTGCCAACCCCAAAGTATATAATCAGTTGCTCCTCACTATCCAGGGGCAGCAGCAGCTCCTTCTGCCCACAGGGCCTGTCCCTGTGCTTTAATAAAACCACCATTTTGCATTAAAGATGTCTCAAGAATTCTTTCTTGGCCATCAGTTGGGGCCAAACACACCAACATTGAAAAAATGACATCAATAGCACTTTGAAGAAGAAATAACGGACACAGTGGAGGAAACTCAAGTCCTGAAAAATAAACCACTTTTAAACCTTCAAAACAAGAAAAGAACGTTAAGATTTATAAGTAAGCAAAAAACAATAAACAAACAAAACCATGGTGTTCAAAATAGAGGATTTCCTTTATGATTTTGTTCATTCACTCTAAAAACTTAAGACTCTGCCACAGAATTGATCGCACAGAACTTGAATGAGCACAAATGAGAAGTGCGCACTTCATGCTTAGTCATAGTCATTGCCACCATCAATTATAGCTCGTTATACTGACTCCAAAAAGAAAGAGCTTGCCTTGAAACACCAACACAGCTGGGAAACACTGAAGATTTGGCATGAGAAAGCACATTTAATTTTTGTTGCTTTCTATCAGAAGAGATTTTATAGCAATAAGTAGTGTAATAGATGTATTTAACATAGTCATAAAAAAGGTTTAAATTTGAGATTGCTTATCTTTTGGAATGAAGCCTTCGGGGAAATAGCTGAGTTCTTTATTATAGCATGACTTTTAGGAATTTTTTTTTAATAATGAAGAGTTTTTATTAGCAAATTAAGTGTGTTGAATATAAAGTTTATTGTCTTAAAATACTAGAAAATTGTGTTTGGGTACATCTTTTAAAATATTATCTTTTGAGGAAAACTGATTTCTCTATGTCTAAAACAAACTACTTCAAAATGCTGATATTTTGAATTTTATTATAATTTTTATCTCTCCTTTTTCTTTGATGCTGAAGTGGTAAAATATTTCAGCTGTGTTCGTTAAGCTAAGCTCCACTTCTCATTTGAAATTCTATTCTCAGATATAATAGAACAATAAATTTATATATAAACATACTCATGTAAAAATATGTAAGAATAAGCTGCATTTGTATATATTTCTGATTTTTTTAATATATTTCTGTTTAATCTAAAGGTTGCTTTCTTAAAAGAGCCTCCTGCAAGGTTTATATCTGTAGAACTAAGAGAAATTGCTATAATACAGAACATCATCAATGCATTTTTCAAATGGTAAATGATTCTTCATATAATAAAAAGGGAATACAAAACTTTCAGTATGTGCAGTGCATATTAACAACCTATCCCAAAGAAATTTAACTCTGAATTACGTTAGCTCCTTCTAGAAGGTAATTCTCAACGGAGGTAATGTTTGCCCCTATAGTACATTTGGCAAAGTCTAGAAACATTTTTTGTTGTCATGATGGGGGCAGAGGGATGGTTACTGGCATACAGTGGGTAGAAATAAAGGATGCTGCTAGATATCCTATAATGTACAGGAAAGTCTCCCAAAACAAAGAGTTATCCATTCCAAAGTGTCATTAGTTATCACAGTTGAGAAACTCTGATCTAGAAAAAGAAAATAAGTCCAAGTCCAAAGCCCATGTAATCCATTAAATATAGACAATAAGACACTTGATGAAGGTGAGAGTATACATAACAAGCTACAGTTTCAGATTCTACCAGTTCCAGTTTATGATCCCACCAGCAGTATACAAAGATTTCCTTTTCTCTGTATCCTCACCAGCATTTAACTTTTGTCTTTTTGGTAATAGACTCTGATACACTCTAGCAAGTGTGAGGTGACATCTCATTGTGCTTTTGATTTGCATTTCCCTGACAATTACTGACGTTGAGATCTTTTAAGACCTGTTGACCATTTGTGTGTCCTTTTTGGAAATACATCTGTTCAGTTTCTTTGACCATTTTTTTAATTGGGCTACTTGGTTTTTTTGCTAATGAGTTGTATGAATTTCTTAGATATTTGATATTAGCACCTTGTCAGATTAGTGGTTTACAAACATTTTCTCCCATTCCATAGCTTGCTTTTTCATTTTGTGGATGGTTTCCTTTGCTGTACAGAAGCTTTTCAGTTTGGTGTAGTTTCGGTTATTTGTTTTGTTTTGTTTTGTTTTTCCTTTTGTTGCTTTCTCTTTTGGTGCCAAATCCAAAATATCATTGCCAAGACCAAAATCAAGAAGTTTATCCCCTATATTTTCTTCTAAGAGTTTTACAGTTTCAGCTCTTACATTCAAGACTTTATTCCATTTGAGTCGTGCGTTGTGTGTGGCATAAGATAGGAGTCCAGTATCATTCTTTTGCAGGTGAATATTCAGGTCTCCCAGCACCATTTTATGGAAGAGAGTACCCTTTCCACATTGAGTATTCTTGGAGCTGTTGTTAAAGAGTAACTGTATACACATGGGTTTATTTCTAAGCTCTCTATTCTGTTCCATACCTGTGTCTGTTTTTATGCCAATACCATATTGTTTTGATTACTATAGGTTTGTAATATAGTTTGAAATCACTGCAATGCTGTGCAGAGGTCCTGGCAGGCCTTTTTCTTTAGCACTCAACTTGTACTGACAGTCATTCTCCCTGTCAGCCAGCTCTGCTGGCCTCAGCAGCCTCCACACCACACATAGGACATGGGAACCTTCAGGGACAATGGGAACCCTGGTTGTAAGGGCCTGCTACTTCTCTGAGATGGCAATAAGGGAAAATGAGTCACTCCCTAACACACAGACCTCTACCCCTTCCCAGTCCCTGGGCCATTATTCTGCCTCTCTATGTTCAGAAGCCTTCTCCTATAGCCTCTTTTCTTCAAAGGCTTACTTGGGTTTTGGGGGTCCAATTTCATTCTTTTGCAGTGGACATCCACTTTTTCACATGTAATTTTTTGGAGAGACCATCCTTTTTTGCTTTTGTCTGTTCTTTGCTTTGGGTTCAGGCCCTTGTGTTTCACAATTTCCCTAGTTCCTAAGTCAGGATACCCCCAAGCCTAACAAAACCTACTTAACTAGGGAGGAGGGAAAACTCCAGGGAGAACACATACTCAAATTAATATTTCAGCAGATTGTCCTTTACACATTGTTTATTTATGATTTCAGTATGTGAGCTTCACCAGGTGGTAAATGCAGATTTAGTCACGTCAGTATTCAAACCGCAGTGTTCAATTACCCACCTGCTGGCTATGGGGAATTCAGGCTTTGTCATAGAACTCCAATCACATGTTGCTGTGCTAATAAATCAGAACTGATTTCACTCTTCCACAGTAAAGATAACTGAACTCCACAGCAGAATCTGGAATTCCACTTTCATCTTCTTTGTTGCCATACTACAGAAACTGTTACCAAGTAAATCTTGAAATCTACTACATCAAAGTTGACAAAAGTAGGCTCTACATTTGAGACCACTGTGACTGTGGTTACTAAGTAGAAAATATTCTTTACTGCTCTTGAGAAGAAGAATGAACCTTCTGTGTTATATTTAATAGAGATAGGGAACTTATCATTTGTTTGAAATATAGAATGTTCTGGTGACTAGTTATAATAGCTTTCCCATTGGTCATGACAACAAACCAAACTGGGAATTCAAAGCTCAGGATAAGACAATTCTGTAGAGTAGCTCTGCCCTCGTATAGCACACTACTTCCTCTGATTCCAGCACCACCAACAATGCCACAACAGTGTTTCAGCAAAGACTTCCCAAGTAGTGAGCAAAAAGTAGTAAAATTGCCCAAAATCAGCTATGTAGTTTTGAGTAGAATCTGAACTCCGCTAACCAAGCCTCTATTGCTCAATCACCAGACTCCATGTTCCCTTTTTTCTGCAAACTAGCATTTACTGGTACCCCCTTAACCATCAAATCGTCTGAATCTCATTGATGAATGGAGGTTAAAACTTTTTCTTTCTGAGCTGTGTGTGGATGTTAGGACATGCAAATGGGTATTTGGAATGGGGGCAGCCACGAGCCACAGGACGCCATTTAAAGATTTAAAGAACCTCTCTCTGAGTATTGTTAAATGGAGATGCCTTGCAATTCGGGTTTGAATTCCTGCCCAAAGTAGAAAAATTCATATAAGCAGCAGCCATTACAAAAGGTTATTTTAATAAAGTTTATTTTTGTCAGTTTGCTGAGTATTCAACTTTTGACCACTTATCTTGCACCAGATAAGTTCTAAGATGCTGAACCCTATGGACTGCATCTGTGGACTGCATGTGGCCAACTGGCTCCCAATTGTAGGCAGCCAGTTGGAGACATCAGTAAATTAGAGGGTACTAGAAAGAGGGTTGTGTGTTACCCATTTCCTATCTTCTCTGAAATACGGTGTTTTACATCCCCTACACAGCTTCTGTCCTGCACTCCCTGTCTAGCTTCTCCTGCTCGCATTGGGCTCCTAAACACATCTCTGTATTTCCAGTCTTTAAATTTGGTTTCCTTAATCTTGCCCTAATTCCTTAATTTCTCTATTCATGAAAGTCTCATATCATTTGGATTTGATTCTGTTTCTTTATAGGGCTCTGATTGTTACAATGACTGTTCTACTTATTACACATATTACATGAGTTTTTTTTTAATCACTCCATTCATGTTTTAATTTAGTCTTCTTGAACTACAAGAGTAGATGAAATTCTTCATAAACAACACTTACCAGAAAAGGGGGGGACCTCACTGCCACCCACCACCAAATACATTATAACAGCTATGATTTAGCAGTTAAAGGATTAGCTTCCATATTACTCAGATTACTAGGGAACATGAAAAACAAGATCTCCTTAAGACTTCCTACAATATAGCATGTTCACTAATGCCACTAAAATTAAACTATCTTAGCAGTAGATTATTTTGCATGGACAGCTGTTTCCATTGCTGATGTATCTGTCAGCACTGTGTTATTTTCAATATATAGCTGTGCTGGAGATTTATTAGACAGTTTATGGCACCAACAGGTTATGCTGAGCTCAGCAGTGTTGCCAAGCAAAAAGAAATATTATATGAGAGCAGCATTTATTCTAAACAAAAAACCTAAGCATATTTCTTCCTTATTTAAATTTGCTCATGGAAACCATTTTCCACAGGTAAGTGAACAGTGAATGTGTTTGCAGTGTGCTATTGCGTTCCTACCCACAGCAGACAAGATGGGAACCACGTTTTCATAAATAAAAAGCGACAGACCATGTCATTGGTCTCCTCTTTAACTCTTTTCCCCATGGGTGTATAGGTGGTAGGGGAAGGTTCTGCTGCACACCAGGCAGGGGAATTGAATATTGATGGCATTTGCTGACCGTTTGTGGATAAACAATTCAGCAGAGTGCACAAAGGTCATGTTTACTCTAAATTTAGTGGGTTTAATTTGATTTGGCTATTTAATTATAAATATAGTGCTTGCAAAAGTAAATCAGGTTTAAAAAAGAACCACACTTCAAGGAATCCATATGCTAATTTTCAGCCATGTTCTTCCAGTTACACAACTTTTTTGGCATGGAATCCAAATTTAAAAGGTTAATGTACTTTACTTAAAAAAAAATCTGGGTATAGTATTAAATCATTTGTAAATGTCTTTGATAATTTATAGATAGCATAAACTAACGAGCAGAAGGAAAACCATTGTTGAGACATGATTCCTTAAGTCACCTAAAATTTATTCTTTGTTTCCCACATAAGTCAAATTCACAGTAAATTCTGAGAAACTGCTCAAATAAGCCATTGTGTTACCTCCCCTGCTCTCAGGACTTTTTGTTCATTTATTCTCATTATATGCAAGGTCTTAGGCAAAATATTTGCCTCATTACCTAGACCTGGCATTTACAAATATATTTTAAAGATACCAGCCATTTCATGTAGGAAATATAGTTAGAGGCCTCCCTATCTTTCTATTAAAATGGATTAAATTTATAGAAAAAAAAATAACTCGATTAAAGATGTTTAGCTACAGTAAATCCTCGAAGAGCATAAAAGTAAAAGCTGAAATAAAATACAACTTCAGAGTTAAATAAAAACCATTTTGTAATCTGGATGCAGAGCTGAAGAACTTACTTTTACAGATGAAAGGCTAATTTAAGTCCTTATCTTTTATATATACAGATTATTTGTAATAGCGCTTGACACTCTAAGGGACACAAAGATATAAAGCACCACCACTCAAAAAGCTGTGCTTACAGAGATAAGATACATTCATATATCCCCACAAAAATTGTTCAATATCTGACAGTATATGATGGTGATGTGATAGTATATTGCTGTGAAATGATGTCTTAGTTTAGGTTTTTATTTATTTATTTATTTTATTTATTTATTAAAAAAAATTTTTTTTTATTTATTTGACAGAGAATACAAGTAGACAGAGAGGCAGTCAGAGAGAGGAAGGAAAGCAGGCTCCCTGCTAAGCAGAGAGCCCGATGCGGGGCTCGATCCCAGGACCCTGGGATCATGACCTAAGCCGAAAGCAGAGGCTTTAACCCACTGAGCCACCCAGGCGCCCCTAGTTTAGGTTTTTAAACTATGCATTCACATCCTCCATTCAGTATTGGTATCAACCCCTCCTGCAGTGCTAAATCAGGGGCCAAAGCCCTTCCAACTCCCTCGTCTCTCCTAAGGCCAACTTTACCTTCTCTAGTGAAAACAAGCCCTCTTCGTGACAGGTTCCGCTGGTCCAAACTCCCAGCTCAAAGATCTTATAGCAATGTTTTGATCAGGCAAGGTGAGACTAACAATATAGAACATTTCTACCCTGAGTTCTGAATTCCCAAGTGAAAAGAGGAAGAAAAAGAAAATGTTTTTACCTTTTTGGTTTTGGAGTTCTTTTTCTTCCCTTCTCTCTCTCTCTCTCTCTAACTTAAATTTCCTGTGGCTGACAACTGCTAGCTAGGTATTACTGGCAATTTATATGTATATATTTTTTATAAAGATTTTATTTATTTATTTGACAGAGATCACAAGTAGGCAGAGAGAGAGGGAAGCAGGCTCCCTGCTGAGCAGAGAGCCCCATGTGGGACTCGATCCCAGGACCCTGAGATCATGACCTGAGCCAAAGGCAGAGGCTTAACCTACTGAGCCACCCACGTGCCCTGGCAATTTATATTTAATACTCTTCTAACATATAGCTTGAATTTATACATTGAATTCATTTTTTAAAATTTTATTTTCTAATACACACACACACACACACACACACACACACACAAAGAATAAGACCCCTGTTATAGATTATACATATATTATTTAACTTAAATTGATTCTCATGACATATCATGTTGTAGATGAAACCGAGGTTTGGTGTGGAGACCTACCCATGAGTTTAGAGGTCAAAAATGGCTGGGCATAGATTCAAATCCAATCTCTCAATGGAAAACCTAAAATTTTTTCTACCACTCATTGATTGAATCAGGGTTTAGGATTTTATCCTGTTATGATGGGAGCTAGAGACTGAAGGCCAGGACCCAGATAATCATAGCAAGGCTGGAAAGTGGATTTCTTCATTGGTCTCTTTTGAAGGGTTATGTGCTGATGGGCACCGTGAAAAAAATGACAACATAAAATATATATTCAGAATAATATAGCCTAGTGGTTCTTAGGGAAGAATAAAGTCAACAGCTCTGAATATGTATGTGAGTTTACAACCAGATATGTAACACAGAAGACTAGTCTTTTATTATTATTACTCTTATTTTTTTAACTGGGGTAGAGGTAGCCCACAAAGAACAAACATCTGAAAGCAGTAAGAAGTGATTACTCTCACCTAGGGTGGTCCCTCAGGCTTTGAATAGCCCATAAATAAGTTTCAAATCCTAAGGGAGAGGAGCAAGAAAACATTTGGTGTCTAAGGATATAAAAGAATGGACAGATTTCATAGAGGTGGGAGGTTATTTCCAAATAATGGAAACTTTATTAGAAAATGAAGTTATGAGGCACAAGCTTATCTTGATGAAGTTGATGAAGCCCTGAGAGTTCATTTTTGCTTTTGTTTCCCTTGCCTTTAGAGACTGTTTTGCAAAAAGTTGCTTTGTCCAAGATGGAAGAGGTTGCTGCCTATGTTCTACTCTCAGATTTTGATGGATTCCTGTCTCACATTTAGATCTTTTACCCATTTTGAGTTTATCTTTGTATATGGTAGAAGAGAGTCTTCCAGTTTCGTTCCTCCATGTGTGGTTGTCCAATTGAAGAGACTACCTTCCATTGGACATTCTTTCCTGTTTTGTCAAAGATTAGTTGGCCACAGAGTTGAGGGTCCATTTCTGAGTTCTCTATTCTGTTCCATTGATCTATGTGTCTGTTTTTGTGCCAGTATCATACTGTCTTGATGATCACAACTTTGTGATATAGCTTGAAGTCAGGCATTCTGATGCCCCTAGCTTTGGTTTTCTTTTTCAATATTCCCCTGGCAATTCAGGGTTTTTTTTTTGGTTCCATACAAATTTTAAGATTGTTTGTTTCAGCTCTGTGGAAAATGTTGATGGTATTTCGATAAGGACTGCACTGAATACGTAGATTTCTCTGGGCAGCATACACATTTTAACAATGTTTATTCTTCCAATGCAGAAGCATGAAATATGTTTCCCTCTCTTTGTGTCTTCCTCAATTTCTTTCATAAATGTTCTGTAGTTTCTAGATACAGATCTTTTACTTCTTTGGTTAGCTTTATTCCTAGGTATCTAACAGGTTTTGGTGCAATTGTGAATGGGATCGATTCCTTCATTTCTCTTTCTTCAGACACATTGTACTTCATCAAAATAAAAAGCTTCTACACAGCACAGGAAACAATCAATAGAACTAAAATGCAACCTATGGGATGGGAGAAGATATCCAAGATCTATAACGAACTTCTCAAACTTGACACCCAAAAAACAAATAATCCAGTCAAGAAATGGGAAGAAGACAGGAACAGACACTTTGACAAAGAAGACGAACAAATGGCTGACAGACATGCAAAAAAATGCTCCACATCACTTGCCATCAGAGAATTGCAAATCAAAACCACAATAAGATACCACCTTACACCAGTCAGAATGACTAAAATTAACAAGATAGGGAACAACAAATTTTGGCAAGGATATGGAGAAAGGGGAACCTTCTTACACTGTTGGTGGGAAAGCAAACTTGTACAGCCACTCTGGAAAACAGTATGGAGGTTTCTGAGATTGTTAAGAATAGAGCTGCCCTATGACCAGCAATTGCACTACTGGATATTTACCCCAAAGATATAGATGTAGTGAAATGAAGGAGCACATACACACCAATGTTCATAGCAACAATGCCCACAATAGCCAAACTGTGGAAGGAGACAAGATGTCCTTCAATGGATGAATGGATAAAAAGATGTGGTTCATATATACAGTGGAGTATTACTCAGCCATCAGAAAGGATGAATATCTACCACTTACATTGACATGGATGGAACTGGAGGGTATTATGCTAAGTGAAATAAGTCAATCAGAGAAACACAATTATATGGTTTCACTCATATGTGGAACATAAGGAATAGTGCAGAGGACAATAAGGGTGGGTGTGGAATGAATGGGAAGAAATCAAAGAGGAAGACAAACAATATGAGACTCTTGACTCTGAGAAAAATTCTGGGATTTGCAGAAGGGAGGTGGGGGTGGGGTAACTGGGTGATGAACATTAAGGAGGGCAATGATGTGATGTGCACTAGGCATTATATTGAACTAATGAATCATTGAACATTATATCAAAAACCCATGATGTACTATACCTTGGCTAAGCTCTATTACAAAGCTGTCATCATCAAGACAGCATGGTATTGGCACAAAAACAGACACATAGATCAATGGAACAGAATAGAGAGCCCAGAAATAGACCCTCAACTCTATGGTCAACTAATCTTCGACAAAGCAGGAAAGAATGTCCAATGGAAAAAAGACAGCCTCTTCAATAAATGGTGTTGGGAAAATTGGACAGCCACATGCAGAAAAATGAAATTGGATCATTTCCTTACACGACACACGAAAATAGGCTCAAAATGGATGAAGTACCTCAATATGAGAAGGGAATCCATCAAAATCCTTGAGGAGAACACAGGCAGCAACCTCTTCGACCTCAGCCACAGCAACATCTTCTTAGGAACATCGCCAAAGGCAAGGGAAGCAAGGGCAAAAATGAACTATTGGGATTTCATCAAGATCAAAAGCTTTTGCACAGCAAAGGAAACAGTTACCAAAACCAAAAGACAACTGACAGAATGGGAGAAGATATTTGCAAACGACATATCAGATAAAGGGCTAGTGTCGGAAATCTATAAAGAACTTAGCAAACTCAACACCCAAAGAACAAATAATCCAATCAAGAAATGGGCAGAGGACATGAACAGACATTTCTGCAAAGAAGACATCCAGATGGCCAACAGACACATGAAAAAGTGCTCCATATCACTCGGCATCAGGGAAATACAAATCAAAACCACAATGAGATATCACCTCACACCAGTCAGAATGGCTAAAATTAACAAGTCAGGAAATGACAGATGCTGGTGAGGATGCAGAGAAAGGGGAACCCTCCTACACTGTTGGTGGGAATGCAAGCTGGTGCAACCACTCTGGAAAACAACATGGAGATTCCTCAAAATGTTGAAAATAGAACTACCCTATGACCCAGCAATTGCACTACTGGGTGTTTATCCTAAAGATACAAACGTAGTGATCCGAAGGGGCACGTGCACCCGAATGTTTATAGCAGCAATGTCTACAATAGCCAAACTATGGAAAGAACCTAGATGTCCATCAACAGATGAATGGATAAAGAAGATGTGGTATATATACACAATGGAATACTATGCAGCCATCAAAAGAAATGAAATCTTGCCATTTGCAATGATGTGGATGGAACTAGAGGGTATCATGCTTAGCAAAATAAGTCAATCAGAGAAAGACAACTACCATATGATCTCCCTGATATGAGGGAGGGGAGATGCAACATGGGGGGTTAAGGGAGTAGGAGAAGAGTAAATGAAACAAGATGGGATTGGGAGGGAGACAAACCATAAGTGACTCTTAATCTCACAAAACAAACTGAGGGTTGATGGGGGGAGGGGGGTTGGGAGAGGGGGGGTGGGGTTATGGACATTGGGGAGGGTATGTGCTATGGTGAGTGCTGTGAAATGTGTAAACCTGGCGATTCACAGACCTGTACCCCTGGGGATAAAAATATATTATATGTTTAAAAAAATAATAAAATTAATTTTGAGGAAAAAAATAATAAATTTAAAAAATAATAATAAAAAAAATAAAGTTATGGGGGGTTCCTGGGTGACTCACTTGGTTGGACAGCCTATTTGTGATTTCCACTCAGGTCATGATCTCACGGTCATGGGGTGCAGCCCCGTGTTGGGTGCTGAGCTCAGTGGGGAGTCTGCTTGAAGATTCTCTCCCTCTGCCCCTCCCCAACTTGACTGCATGTGCTCTCTCTCTCTCTCTTTCAAATAAATAAATCTTTAAAAAAAGAGAGTTCCGTGTTATTCATATATTGAATTCTTATGCTAGTTTTTTCTATACATCTGAATAATATTAACTAAAATAGGAAAAGTTAACTATTATGACATGTTAGAATTTACTAGATTTTAGTTATGTATAAATTATAATAAAAGGGACACAAAAATGCATTATGAACTCTACAAGTTATTTTTATATTTTTCCCAAAAAAGCATCAGCATTTCCAGTGTTAATTTTAGAAAAAAAAATGTATATTATTTCAGTCAACAAATACTTACAAACATAAACTATAAAGAAGACAATGTATGTAAGTCACATTTAAATCAATTTGAAAAATACATTTCCTGATACAAGAGCATGAATCATCAATTTTATTTTATTTGTGAAACTCAGATGCCACCTATTGTTTAGAAAAATAAATACATTGCTTTTGTTAAAATTATATTTTTACTAACAGTTTTCATGTCTCTGGAGAAATATGAACACTGTACACAGAGAACTGAACCTGGCTTTCTAACTGTGCAGAATAATTAGAGATTTCAAGGACACAGAAACCATGAGTGAAGCTCTCTGATAGATATATTAGGTGGGAAGAAGTAAACTGCTTTTAAGTACCCATATCTTCAGAGGAGCACATTTTGCCCTAGTAATTATATGTATATAATTTTCATTTTTAGATCATTGTCATTTCACACACAGTTGTAAGAAATAATAGAGAAATCTTACCTATCCTTTGTTCCGCTTTCCCCCCATGCAAAACTACTTCAGTAACCAGGATTTTGACATTGGTAGGATCGGGGCATATTATTTTCATCATCACAAAGATAACTTTTGTGGCCTTTTTATAGTCTACCTACTTCCTTCTACCTCCCACCTCCCACCTCCTTAATCCCTATGGTCACTAATCTGTTCATTTCTATAATTTTGCATTTCAAGAATGTTATATAAATGGTATCTACCCTATAGTATATATACTTAATTTATTTTCTTTTTTACTCCACATAATGCTCTGGAAATTCACCTAGATTGTGGTGTGTATCAATAGTTAGGTGTGTGGGGTGCGTGAGTGGCTCAGTGTGTTAAAGCCTCTGCCTTCAGCTCAGGTCATGATCCCAGGGTCTTGGGATCAAGCCCCACATCAGGCTCTCTGCGCTTCCCCCTCTCTCTCTGCCTGCTTCTATGCCCAATTATGATCTGTCTGTCAAATAAATTAAATCTTGAAAAAAAATAGGTGTTTAACAATAAAACAAATGTTGAGCAGCGTCCAGTGGTATGGACATATAATTTGTTTAACCATTCACTCCTTGAAAGACATCTAGGGTGTTTCCAGTTTGTGGCTATTACAAAGAAGGCTGCTATTAATATGTATGTACTAGTTTTATAATACTATGTACTAGTGCTATTAATATGTATGTACTGGTTTTATAATAGTACTAGTTTTATAATACTAGTTTTTAAGTACTATGTGTGAACCTAAGTCATCATTTCTCTGGGATAAATTCCCAGGAGTGCAATTGCTGGTTTGTATGGAAGTTACATGTTTTACATGTTTATTATTTAAAGAAATCGCCAAATAATTTTTCCAGAGTGCCTATATCATTTTACATTCCCATCGTGATGTGTGAGTGATCCAGTTTCTCTGTATCCTAACAAGAATTTGACATTGACTCTGTTACTTATTTTAGCCATTCTGATAGGTATGTAGTGGTATCCTGTTGTAGATTAAATTTGCAATTTTCCTAAAATGTTGTGAAAATCTTTCCATGTGTTTATTTGCCATCTGTAATATCCTCTCTGGTGAAACGTTTTTCATGTATTTTGTCCTTTTTCTAAGTGGATTGCTTTGTTTTTATTTTTTTTTTTTCACTCTTCAGTTTTGACGTTCTATATACATTTCAGATACTACCAGTGTTTTGTCAGATATGTAATATGAAAACATTTTATTCCAGAGTATGGCTTGTATTTTTATCCTCTTAACAGATGATAAAACAGGGTCTTTTACAGAGCAAAAGTTTTAAATTTTTATCCAGTCTAGTTTATCAGTTTTTCCTTTTATAGACCATGCTTTGGTTGTCAGGTGTAAGAACTCTGCCTAGCTTTAGAGCTTTAGAGCCTGAAGATTTTCTCTTGTTTTCGTTTTCTCTAAAAGTGTCCTAATATTACATCTTTTTTTTTTTTAGGATTTTATTTATTTATTTGACAGATAGAGATCACAGGTAGGCAGCGAGACAGGCAGAGAGAGAGGAGGAGCTGAGCAGAGAGCCCGATGTGGGGCTCGATCCCAGGACCCTGGGATCATGACCTGAGCCGAAGGCAGAGGCTTTAACCCACTGAGCCACCCAGGCGCTCCTAATATTACATCTTATATTTAAGTCCACGACCCATTTTGAGTTCATTTTATATAAGATGTGAAACTTAGGTCGTTTTATTTTTTGTCTGTGGATGTTCAATTGCTCCAGCACCATCTTTTGAACAGGCTATCCTTCCTCTCTTGGATTGTAGTTACAAACTTGTTCTGTCAAAAGCTAGGCATATTTGTGTGAGTCTATTTTTTGTTCTCTCTCTCCTATTCCATTGATATGTATGTCTATCTCTCTACCAATAGTCTTAACTACTGTCACTATATAATAAGTCATTAAATTACGTAGAATGATTCTTCCCACTCTATTTTTCAAAAGAACTAAAGCTCTTCTATTTCCATTGCCTTTCCACATAAATTTTAGAATATTGGCTATATCTTCAAAAGATCTCCCTGAGATGGTGATGAGATTGCGTTAAGCCTGCATCTACTTCACAAGAACAGTCTATTTTTTACTGTCTTCTAATCTATCTACGGACATATTATGTCTCTCCATTTATTGAGATTTTCTTTGATTTGTTTCATCAACATTTTTTGTATACAAAGTTCTGTACATGTTTTCTTAAGTATTTCATTTATTCATTGCTAGCATATTAGAAATACTATTGATTTTTGTATGTTTATGTTAGTCTTACAACCTTGACCAACTTATTTTAGTAGGTCTTCTGCAGATTTCTTCAGATTTAATGTGTATACAACTATCTTACCTGACAATAAGGACAACTTTATTTTTTCCTTTCTAATCTTTATGCATTTTGCTTTCTTTTCTTGCCTACATTCACTAGTTAGAACTTCTAGCACTATGTTGAATGATTAAAGTCATCTAAATCTAAAATTTTCTTTGTGGGAAGATATTTAGCTATATATCTGTATATCTCTAACAGATGTCTACTCATGTTACATATTTCCTCTTGAGTGAGTTTTAGTAGTTAATGTCTTTTAAGGAATTTGTGCATTTCATCTATGTACTTAAATTTATTGAAAGTTGCAACATTATTCCATTACAATCATTTTAATGTCTTTAGGATTAGTAATTATGATCTTACTCATTTCTGATTTTAATTTGAAGCTTCTCTTTCCTTAATCATTCTGGCTTTAGGTTTAGTAATTTTAGTGTTGCTGATTTTTATTGCTATTTCATTGATTTCTGCATATTTATTTTTTTCTTCATGCTTTATGTTTTTTCCTATATTCGTGTAGAATTTTAAAGCATTCATTTGAGCCAGTTCTTCTTTTAATGTTAGCATTGATAGCTATAGCTTTCCTTCTAAGGATTATTTTAGCCACTTTGCTAAAGCTATGTCAGAAGCATTCTACAAATTTTGACAGGTTCTTAATTTATTTTCTTTTAATTTAATATATTTTCTAACTTGCCTTGTGATTTCTTTGAGATAGGATTAATTAGAAGTATGTTGCTCAGTCTGTAAAGCTTCTGCCTTTGGCTTAGGTCATGATCTTGGTGTCTTGGGATCAAGCCCTGCTTTGGGTTCCCTGGTCAGCAGGGAGTTGTGCTCTCACTCTTGTTCTCTCTCAAATAAATAAATAAAATCTTAGAAAAAAATTTTTTCAAGATATTGAGGGATGTTTCATGTATATTTTTTATTGATTCAAGTTTCATGGTTGTCACAGAACATAGTTTTAATATTTTAGTCTTTGTAAAGACTGTTGAGATTAGTATGGTGCCCCAGAATATGGTCTATCAAGGTGAATGGTCTGTGTACACTTGAAAAAAAAAAGGTTCTTCTGCTATGGATGGAGTGTTCTATAAATGTCAATTATGTCAAATTGGGTAATATTCTTTCCATATACTTGCTGATGGTTTTGTCTATTTGTTCTATAAATTAATGAAAGAAGAGTGTTGAAGTTTGAAACTAGAATTGTAGATTTGTCTCTTAGAATTGTAGATTTGTCTTTTAGTTGTATCAGTTTTACTTAATGTATTATGTATACTTAATATAATCTGTTACTATATGCATACATATTAAGATTAAATTTTTTTCTTCATTAAATGAACCCCATGTCATTATGCAATGTCCCTCTTTATTCCTGGTAATATTTCTTGTTCTAAATCTACTTCACCTAGTATTAATATAACTAATATCATTTTCTTTCAGCTATTGTTTACATTGCATATCATCTTCTTGTTTTATTTTTAGTCCCTCTTTGTCCTTGTTTTAAAGTGGGTGTTTTATAGATAGTATAGAACTGGGTTTTGCTATTTTTGTCTGATATTGATATTCTCTGCCTTTTGATTGGGTGTTTAGAACATTTACATTTAATGAATTATTGATATGTTTAAATTTAAATGCCATATGTTGTTTTCAACTTATCCCCACTCTTTGGGTCTTTTCCCTCTTTTCCTACCTTCTTTTGGAATAACTGCATATGTACTTCTTATGACTATATCTTATCTCCACTGTTGACTTATTGGTTATATTCATTATTTTTAATTTTGAGGTTGCTCCTAGATATAATATGCACACACACATACACACACCTTATCATAGTCTATCTTCCAGTAACATTATACCACTTCACATGTAGCATAAGAACCTCATAATAACATGTTACTATATCCTCTACTCTGAGTCTCAAATCAAGATATCCATAATCTGTATTCTTATCTGGTACTCAGGGATTTTTTCCAAGCTCATGTAAATGTTGGAAGAATTCGGTGATTTGTATCTTTAAAACTAAGGTCTCCTAGTTCGTGCTGGCTCTTAGGTGATGCCCTCCTAGAGGCCATTCTCATGTTCTTGCCACAGGGCCCCTTTCATCCTCAAAGCCACTAAGAGAGTTTTTGTCTCTTTAAATCTTTCTCATACTTACATCTCTGATTTCTGTGTCTGCTCTCTAGATCTAGATTTAAAGGACTCCTGTGATTAAATCAGGCTCAAATAGAATAAGCTCCTTTTTGTCATTTAAGGTGACATAATCACAGAAATGATATCCCACTGTATTCACAGATTCCATCCACATTCAGGGTGTGCATCACTGGGAGTCATTAATTCTGCTTATCACACAAGGCAGGGAGACTCATATAAGTTAAAACATAATTCATAAAGAGAAAAATAAGAAATTTTCCATCTGTAACCTTTCCAGTTAACTAAACCTTACTGGACAATAAAATGTTTTTCATCTTACAGCGCCATGTCTACTACATGCCTGACATATAATGAGAACTCAGGAAATGTTTGTTGAATCGAACACCTGACTTTCTTTGTAAATAACAGAAGTTTAAAATATACACTGATAAACATTATTCTCCAGCACTCTCAATTGCCTTAATTGCTCAAGGTAATCAAGTGTCCTTGATTCCACTTGCAGGGCCTCAATGGTTGAATACTCTAACAAAATCCCAAGTGAAAAAAAGTTTCTAATAAAGAAGCACAACCCATTGGCTATGTCCTTGCATTATGAGAACTCTAAATAAGAAAAATGCAAAAGGAAAAAATCAGTCATCACACATACATATGTAATGTAAATCATACATTGATAATAGTAATCAGGAAGTAGGGTCTATGGAGCACTGGCTTGGAAACTGGCAGACAAAAGCAGAGAGGTGGTGCTTCTAGATCAGTGATACATTGCAAGCCATTTCTATCTCCCTCCACTCATCTTTCTTTTCTTTTGAACACACTTTTAATACCCCTTCCTATTTCAGCTTTGTCTAGTTTCCTCTTTTCCCAGCTCCCTATATTTCTTCTTGGCTCCTTCTTTCTGCCTCTTCATTTTCCTTTCTCTCCATGTATCCTTCTCCCTGCTCACTTTTTCTTCTCTATCTCTCATTTGATCCCTTGTTCCCCTCTCCACTGTATACTGGTTCACCTCCTTTCCCCAACTGGTATTGGCTCTTTTAAACAATTGTTGCTGATCCTGGAGTCAGAGGATGCAGTCTCACATCTGGCTCCCTGCTGAAGGGAATCTGCCTCTCCCACTGACCTCTCCTCTCTCTCATGCGTGCTCTCTCTCTCTTTCTCTCTCTCTAGTAAATAAATAAATAATCTTAAAAAGAATTTAAACAACTGTTGCTTACCTTTATATAAATCAGCTTTTCATCTTTTGTTTCTGAATATTAAGTCTATAGTAAGAACAATATGTTTTCTCTAAGTATATATATATATATATATATATATATATATATATATATATAATATCAGCCTATAAGGACAAAATGAAAGATTAAAGCTTTATCTTATATAATCTGAACTGGCACATAGGAATGGAAATCACACATTGCCCCAGAATATCTCTGATATTCAGCCTATATAGAAACTATATAGCCTATATATCTCTGATACACAACCTATATAGAATGCTCTTACAAAGCTGAGCAATACTTAGATTGTCCACTAGATGGCAAATGATCACATAAAGAGACTGATCATAGAAAAAAAGCTTTTATAGAATTTGAGATTTGTTATGAAGAAAAGGCAGATTTTTTTTAAACAAATAAAGTAAGTACCAACTAAAATATCCTAAAAGCACCTTAAGTCTTTATCCAGGACAAAATCCTTCCAAATTCCTATTACCTTATAATTATTTATGAATCAGAAACAAAACAAAAATAAATAAATAGAAGAAAGGTTATAAAGAGGAAATGTTTCCTAGCTATAGGGACTAAATGGTTCATAATGATTCATCATTGAAATATAAATAAAGTGAAAATGTACCATAAGCACCCCTTCAGTAAAATGGTCTATAATTTAAAAACACAGTAATCACTTATAAGTAGTAACTATGTCTAAAAGGGAAATATGAATGATCATATGAAGAAGACATATTTAACATAGTGGTTTAGTGAAAGATAAATATAATAATGGGGGTAGAGTTGATTACCAAGGGAAGGCACCTGGGTGGCTCAGTTGGTTATGTGACTGCCTTTGGCTCAGGTCATGATCCTGGAGTCCCGGGATCGAGTCCCACATCAGACTCTCTGCTAAGCAGGGAATCTGCCTCTCCCACTGACCTCTTTCCTCATGTTCTCTCTCTCTCTCACTCTCCAAATAAATAAATAAAAACTTAAAAAAATTGAGATATTCAATTGAACCAAATTAAAATCATCTCTATATACTGTCATATGCAATAAAAATGACAAGTAATACATCAATAGCCTTAATATTTCAGGTATTCATGCAAATCAATAAACAAATAGGACTACATCAAACTAAAAAGCTTCTGCACAGCAAAAGAAACAATCAATAAAATGGAAAGGCAACCTATGGAAGGGGCCAACATATTTGCAAATCACATATCTGATAAGGTATTAATATCCAAATATATGAAGAACTCATACAACTGAAGAGAACAAAGGCTAACAACCTGGTTTTAAAAAGTGGGCAGAGAAACTGAATAGTTTTCCAAAGAAGACACACAAATGGCCAACAGGTACATGGAAAGGTTGTCAGCATACTACTTACTCATTAGGGAAATGTAGATCAAAACTATAATGGTTTATCACCTCACACCTGTTAGGATGGTTATCATAAAAAAGTGCCTATCCATAAGATATATACTATTACAAAAGGAAAAAATATATGATTAGGGTAAGGCTCTTGAGAGGGGTGATTATCTTGGATATTCTGGGTAAAACCAATGCAAATAGTCTCCTTAATTGTGAAAAAGGGAGGAAGAAGAGTCAGAAAAAGAGAAGTGAGGATAAAAGCAGAGGTCAGAGTAATTCTATTTCTGGTATTTAAGAGACAAGGAATGTAGTCAGCATCTAGAAGCTAGAAAAAGTAAGGAAACAGATTCTCCCATAGAGTGTCCAGAAAGGAAGGCTGACATCTCAGTTTTAGCCCTGTGAGACCTGGACGTCTGACCTCCAGGACTGTAAGATTTAAAAAGTTTGTGTTGTTTTAAGCCACTGTGTATGTGGTAAATTGTTATAGCCACAAAAGAAACTAATGCAACTCCTTAGGAAAGAAATATTAGCTATTTCTTTTCAAGCAAGAAAGTGATTACCTAAACTTGAGTAAGATTCACTTAATATCTCAAAAAAGACGACAGGATAAAAGCATCCATCTTATATAACAGATAATGAAATATTTTTCCCTGTAGCTGGTAAAATAATTGTGGAGAAAGGACTGATTTTTTTTTTTGAAGATTTTATTTATTTATTTGACAGACAGAGATCACAAGCAGGCAGAGAGGTGGTCAGAGTGTGGGGGAAGCAGGCTCCCTGCTGAGCAGAGAGCCCAATGAGGGGCTTGATCCCAGGACCTGAGATCCTGACCTGAGCCAAAGGCAGAGGCTTAACCCACTGAGCCATCCAGGTGCCCCAAAACTGATTTCTTGATAATGTACTTAGGTAAGCACATTTTTAAGAGAGATGCACACTCTGGAGCTGACAGGTTTCTTGCAAGTTTCACAGGCAAGAGAACAATTCTGCATAATAAAAGAGACTGATAATGGAGTGCGGGACTGAGCTGCTCTGGGACCAGTAAGAGGGGGAGGCACAATCCAGGAATAGGACACAGTTATGTCCTGGGGACTGGATGAATGAAATGTCAGGAGCTACAGGACCCCCGTTCCATTTCTATACTGATCAGCTTTTGCTAGGGTAATAAACAGTCTCCTAGTCTCCGTGACTTAAACAATAAATCAGACATCTCACTCAGGAGTGTGGGTTGTGGCTCTGTCGGGCCCAGCTGGGTTCCTGGTGTCAACTAGGCTTGGGTTCAGAACTGCATTATGTGTGTCTCGTGCTGGGACCCAGGCTGAAGAAGCGCTGTCTAAGCATGCTGTCCTCACAGAGGATGGTAAGAGTGCAGGACGGGGAGGGGCTTCTCTTAGGAGAGGGCAGCCTTGTCACTTCAGGAAGAGGAGAGTGAATATGTGCTGAATATTCAGATCTACTATAATCCCATAACACTTCAGGCCAACTGGGAAACTAATGATAGTCCTGGAAATTTGCTGAAAGCTAGAGTGTATGTTGAGTTTCGCATTGAAGTCTGCACAGGACTGAAACAGTAAGCCCGAGGGAATAAGGAAAATAGCAAAAGGAAAAATGGGGTTAGTTTTATTTATTTAACCCAAAGGAAAAGAAAAGTGAACCAACATTTTGATAAGTAACATCTCTTTATCAGGCACTGTGCTGAATAATTTCATTCTCATTTATTTTCACAGGTTTTTGAGGTGAGAAAACAAGCTCAGAAAGGTTAAGAATATTGCCCAAGCTCCTGTAGTTTGTATTCCATGATGGTAATTCAAGATTGTGTCATTAAGGAAAGTTGAATTAAGGAGTCAATGGACATAGGAAGTGACTCTTTAAAAATAGAAGGCTGGGGACGCCCAGGTGGCTCAGTCGGTTAAGCGGCTACCTTCGGCTCAGGTCATGATCTCAGTGTCCTACAATCGAGTCCCACATCTGCTTCCTTGCTCCGTGGGGAGCCTGCTTCTCCCTCTGCCTGCCACTCTGCCTGCCTGTACTCTCTCTGTCTCTCTGACAAATAAATAAATAAAATCTTTGAAATAAATTAATTAATTAAAAATAAATAATATATAAATAAATAAAAATAGAAGGCTAGAAAAATATGAAAAGAAGGCAATACCCATCGCAATTGGAAAGGACTTGTTTTGCATGGAAATGAGGTTAAAACAAGCTGAATCAGTAGACCAGGCAAAGTCACGGTCCATGGATTTCTGGAACACAGGGGCGCAGCTCCAGCCTCCAGGAGACTGGCTGGTGCCAGAAGAAGCTATAGTTTTAGAGAGATAACCAAGGAAATAAATTCAGAAGAGTTTATATTGGAACTGAAACACGGGCACTACTGGCTCATTAAGAGTACCTTTAAAAGTTAGAAAAATGTGCCCTTTCGTCCTTTGTCACAGACCTGTGTCAAAGTACATGGTTTGGCCAATCCCACTTGCTCCCTCTAAGAGGGCAGCCTAAATCTCCACACCTTATGCTGTCATCCTAGTTTGGTTGGGGGAAGAAGCAGGAGATGGAGGTTAAGGACTTCAGTCATAAAGAAGGGTATTCCTCCAGCTGTCCGCATGAGTGAGAAGAGTAGTCTATTTATATGGCTGTCTGGTGGAAGTTTAAATAGTCACCTAAAGTTGGATATGTATTAGTTGGTTTTTTGTTGTTAAACTTTTTTAAAGAAAGATTTCATTCATTCATTCATTCATTCATTTTTATTTGAAAGAGAGCAAGGAGGGGGAGGAAGGAGGGGGGAGAGAGAATCTTAAGCAGACTCCTTGCTGAGCTCAGAGACCAGTGTGGGGCTCCATCTCACCACCCTGAGATCATGACCTGAGCTAAAACCAAGAGTTGGACGCTTAACCTACTGCACCACCCAGGTACCCTTTTTGCTAAACTTCTTAAAGAAAGAATAAGTGTGCTCTATTTTAGATATTCCCCGGCACACTAAAAAGTAATTCACATTTGGCAACATCCTAAGATTTTAGATACTGAGGAGGAGAATTTACAACAATAAGTCACAATTAGACTCAAATGTCATTGCACTATACCTACACTACAACATACTGTTTTAGAGTATGCATTTCCCCCAGATGGGTAATTAACACAAATTTGGTTACAAAGTATACAAAGTTCTTTCTCTATTCTATTTTTTAAATTAGATATACCATATCAAAATTCCACCTAACCTTCAGGACCCGATTCAAATCCCAGACTAACCTTGGTCAAGGTTCAACAAATGATATTGAGTGATCCTCTAATTCTTGGGTTTTTGCATATACTTCTATTACGAATAAATTTTTATGATAATGAGTAAATTTTTATTGGAATGCTCAGGAAAACTCTACTTATCCTTCAAACCCAGCCCAAAAGCTCTTTTTTACTTGAAATCACACTCCATAACCTAATCTAGGTAGTTTGATATTCCCTCCCTTTATGCTAATATTAAAGGTAGAGCACACACAGTCTGACCCTCACTAACTTAAATAGCGAGAAAGATTTGGGGGAGGTGGGGTGGGGGGTGGAGGTTAACTAAACCTTTTTGAGCTCATTGAAGGCAGAAGGCATAAGATAACTTTTTCATCTTTGCTACCCTGAAATAATATATAACTTAGAGTTTTTAAGCCTGGGAACTATTGACATTTGGGGGCAGGTGAGTACTTTTTCTAGAAGGTTGTCTTGTCCATTGTGGGATATTTAGCAGTATTCCCTTTTCAGGTTTAACAATCAAAAATCTCTCCAAATTTGGCCAAATATTCCCTGGGGGTTAAGATTGCCTCTTGTTGAGAACCACTGATCTAAATCATATGGTGTATGAACTTGATGTCAGGGATTGTCAAGTTTTTTCCTCCACCTTCCATCTTTCACACCATGTAGCTCTAGAAAGGAATTCAACAAATGTATTTGAGTAAGTGATTTAAATAAGTTGCAAATAATACTAAAATCTTTCCTCTGAGCCATTAAAAACAGGGTTTACAAGGATGATATCTATTCATGAGAGAGATGATGTGGTATATTGGCTAATGAGGCAAATTCTGGAGTCAGACTAGGTAGATTCAAATCTGTGGTACATGTGTTTATAGCCCACCTCTCAGCTTCCTAGTTTAGTAACCTTGATCAAGTCATTAAACTTTGCTGTACCTCTCTATCTTCATTATAAAATGATGATACAAATAGTACTTACCTCAGCAAGACTAAGTGAAGATTACATGATAAGCTATTTAAAACACCTGGAGCAATACATGACAAGTGTTGGTTATTATTACATATGTTTATGTGTGTATGTGTCAGTATACTAATATGTCATCTCTATTGTAGAACATGTAAACAGATATAATCATTTTCAAGGCAACATAGGATAATAGGTATAAAGAGGTTCTGATATTTTCTTGCCCCACCCTGTGGATTATTTTGTTTGTATGCCTTGAGTGCTGTGTTTTGCTCTTTGACAATTTCTGCTTTTAGAAGCAGCCTGAGGATAGATTAGGGCTTGGCATTCCTCATGACCAGGAAGCTGCCTACTGAAGTTTCCTGTGGAGATGGACTAGGGTCTGTGATTTTAGCAAACCCAGTTAGATCTTTTGGGCCAGTTTCACATTAAGTTCTGTGTTCACATTCATCTGCTACCCTCAAGTTTCTGTTTAAACATTACATCCTGGTTTTTACCTCTGCTCCATGGAATTAAGGAAGAGTTCTGCATCCAAAATTGCACTAACAAGTTTAAAATGTAGGTAGAAACAGAGCTTATTATTCAACTGTTTATCCATTCATCTGACAGACATTTAATGAGCACTTAATGTACCAAACCTTGTTATGGAAGTTGAGAATTAGCCTGGAACAAAGCATAAAAAAATAACTGCCTTCTCACGACTTACATTATGGTGGCTGGAAGAGCACTTTAGGAGAGGAGAGCAACAGGGTTAGAGGCCATTAGACAGGAACATGCTTAGTGTGTTGGTGAATGACCAAGAAACCACAGTGGTTGGAGCAACACAAGCTTGAGCAAGAGGAAGTACTTGAGGCCAGAGGATTAAAGGGTGGGATGTGGAGGTGTAGGGTCAAAGACTGTACAGGGCCATGGGTCATTCTAAGAAATTTAGCTTTTATTACAAGAGATTTAGGAAATAACTGAAGTATTTTTAGCAGACAATTGATATCGTCTGAAGTCACTTTAACTGAATCATTCAGGCTGCTGTGTTCCAGATAAACTGGGACAAGGATGCTGTGCAAGGGCAGAAGCATGAAGACCAGTCAGGATTCTCCTATAAGATATTAAAGGAAAATAGTGCAATGAGAAAAATGATGTTGGCCTATGCTACATGGATAGCAGTGGTCAAATTCTGTGTGTATTGAAAGTAATGCATTTCAGTTTTACTAACTAATTAGCTAACTGATACAGCCATTGAGAAAGGGGGAAGTCAGGGATGACACCAAGACTTTTGAACTGAGCAACTTTTAACCTGATTTTTGAAGAATGGAGTTACCTGTTCTTAAGTAAGAAAGGGACAGAGTGGAATGTGAGGAGGTCAATTTAGACATATTCACACTTGAAATGCCACTAGAATCTGTAGGCAACTGGATATAGTAGTTTGGAATTCAGGAGAGAGAACCAGATTAGAACTCTCAACTTTGGAGTTTTGAGAGCATATAAATGGCTTAAAGCCATGTACTAAATGATATCACCCACAGGGGAATATAGATATAGGAATAAATCAAATGAATTCTGGACATATTTTGTAGTTAGAGTTAACAGGATTTGCTGGCAATTTAAATGTAGATGTAAAAGATAAGATTCAAGGGTGACTCCAAAGGTTTTAGAGGAAAAAAAAATATAGCTATTGATAGACTGATCCTGGGGCTCTCCAATATTGGAGATAAAGAAGAATCAGCAAACCGAGAAGGAATGGTTAGAAAGAAAATAATCAAACCAGGGAAGTGTGATATCTTAGAAGTCAAGTGTAGACAGTGTTTCAAGGAGCAAGCAATGGTCCTTGAAACCTGTGTAATATGCTACTGGATTAATATGAAAACTGAGAAATGACAATGGGGTTTCACATGATAGAGGTCATGGGCAATCATACTGAGAGCAGTGTCAATTGAGAGAGATGGGAACAAAAGAATGGTTGCTAAGACAGTATATTAAAAGTTCTTTTTTTTTTTAAAGATTTTATTTATTTATATGACAGAGAGAGAGAGATCACAAGTAGGCAGAGAGGCAGGCAGAGAGAGAGGAGGAAGCAGACTCCCTGCTGAGCAGAGAGCCCGATGTGGGGCTCGATCCCAGGACCCTGAGATCATGACCTGAGCTGAAGGCAGAGGCTTAACCCATTGAGCCACACAGGTGCCCCAGTATATTAAAAGTTCTTATCACAAGAAAAAAATTTTTGTAACTTTTGTAACAGATGGTAAGTAGACTTAGTGTGGTAATCTTTTTGCTGTATATTCAATTATCAAATCACAATGTTGTATACCTGACATTGATATCATGTTATATGTCAATTATACCTCAATAAAAAATAGGTAATGATAGGAATTGCTGTGAGAACAGAGGAAGAAAAATGATAGAGAGAAATGAGACAATGGATGGTTACAGAGAGAGATGTGATCAGTTTGTTGGTTTGTAGGTTGGACAAATAATAGTGTGTGTTTATGTTAATAAGAATTAGTTAACAGAGAGACAAACTTTATAGACACATGAGAAAGCAAAAGATTGCTGAAACAATGTTCATGGATAGGCTATAGCAGATGGGGTCTAATCCATAAGAGAAGCATTGGCCTTTGCTAAAAACATGGATATATCAATATATATTGATATGTCAACAGGAACAGAAGAGAAGGTAAAATATTTTTTTGGAAAGGATAGGCTGGTGGATAGATGTCCTGGGAGCCTACAGAATTTCTTTTCCAATTAATTCTCTTTTTTCAATGGATCAAGAAACCATGTCATTAGCCAAGAATGTGTTTGGAGAGAAGATATAAAATGGTCAAGGAAAGTGTGAATGTGAGTGGATTAGAGAACTATCTGAGGATTGTTGGAAAGCATACCAATCTACTTAAGGTGAATTTTCATGAACTAAAAATGAGGACAGCATGGCTTTGTTTTTTCCTTTAGTCACAGTGGCCCAGGACAGACCATTTTAGATGGGAGTTTTATTTAACTAGGACTGAGGTTTAGGCAGAAAGTAAGAAAAAGATTGAGTGCAAACATTGAAGTTATATGCAGGGGAGTGATGATGATAATGAACCATGGAATTTAATCTGGTTAAGCAGAGAAATTCGGACACAGAGTTGAGTGGTCAAGGTCAATAAAAGCTGGTAGAATTGGGGCGCCTGGGTGGCTCAGTGGGTTAAGCCGCTGCCTTCGGCTCGGGTCATGATCTCAGGTCCCTGGGATCGAGTCCCGCGTCAGGCTCTCTGCTCAGCAGGGAGCCTGCTTCCCTTTCTCTCCCTCCCTCTCTCTGCCTACCTCTCCATCTACTTGTGATCTCTCTCTGTCAAATAAATAAATAAAATCTTTTAAAAAAAAAAAGCTGGTAGAATTAATGGACTGTAGATGCAATGAATTATAAGGCTTTTTGGAATTTTCTGACATGAGAAAGCAAGCTGGAATGTGAGAGGTAGCATTCAAAAATAAATTTGAAATTGAGATTATAGAGGGATCTCAGTTATTGTTAAAGATGTGTTTGAACATGTGAATCATGTTGGGGAGTGGGTGATTACCTATACTGGAGTGCATGATCCCTAAAGAAGATCCATCCCCACCACAAGGAAGGTAATCTTCTTTTCAAGAGTTCAAGTCATTAGGTCTGTCCTTGAAGGATAAGGGGTTATTTGTAAGAAAGTAGGTAGGTTTCTACCAAAAGGCTCTTGATCTACCAGTAAGATTGTGTAGCAGTCAGTCAAAGATCTTAACTGAGAATCTGGGTCCGGACGCTTCAGTACTGAATTTCTCCCCGCGCAGGGGCGGGGGTGCTGCAGCGCCAAGCCCGGGGTGTTGCCAGGCAACTGAGGTGGTGTGTTGCCCCAGGCAAGTGGTTGAACCCGGTTCTTGTCTTTGATCACTTCCTGTCACTGACTCACTTCCGGTCACTGGCTAGCTTGGAATCTGGGGTGAAGACCTGCCCAGAGACACCCTTGAGCCCTTGGGGGTTGGGTGGGGAAGTGAGAGGGTGAGGGGGTGGGGAGGTAGGGAAGGGCCAGGCCCAAGGGGCAGGTGGGGCCTTTGGGAGCTGCAGGGACACCCTGATCCAACAGAAGAACTTGCCTCCTGTGCCGCCATGAAGAAGTTTTTCACTTTCTGGAGAAGGAAGGATGAGCCGGTGAGCCCGTCTTCAGACCTGTCCGTAGGCCTGGCCAGGACCAGTACTCGTCACCTCACCCAGCCAGGCTACAACCTTCGAGATAAGGACTTAAAGAAACTTCACAAAGCTGCCTCAGTTGGGGATTTGGAGAAGGTGAAGAAGTACCTTCAGCTGAAGAAACATGATGTGAATATACGGGACAAAGAATACAGGTGACCAGACTGATGAGGGGCAGTGTGGAGAGGAAGCAGGCTCCCCTGGGTCGTGGAATCAGGAGCAGCACTTGTCTGGCCTACTTCATCGTTTGTCACTCCGGGTTTCCCATTGCCAGAGGGTCGCACTCCCAAATTCCAGCTTGTTATTTCTTTCTTTTTTTTCCCCCCAGTTTGTTATTTCTTAAAGTGCTTACCTGGATATTTGAAGTTATTTTTGTCATCCTTGATTGCCTCCACTCCTCCCATTGCATTAATCTCCACCTGATACTTCACCCTTTACCCAAACTGATGTTTTTTAATTTGATATATGTATGGTTGTAAGATTTTGAGACACGGAGACAACAAAACAATGACTTTCTAAATGTGGTTTTCCTATGGTTTATTTATTTATTTTTTCCAATTGCAGAGTATCTTCAAAAAGCCCATCACAGCCACTTACTGCAAAAATAAAATTAATTTTATATATTAAAAAAAGAAGCTACATGTTTGGCATTAATAATAGAAAATATGTACTGACTATGCCTATCTTAAAATTTGGGGGGCAGTTTTCAAGTCATAGGGTATGAAAAACATCATTTTTCCTCATAATTGGATAACTGGAAGCTGTTGTTATAAAGAAGGTTTATGTCAGTTTGCCAATAGTTTTATGTCCTTCCCTCTGACAAAAACAGAGTTATCTAAATTTATCCAATTTTTATCCTACACCACTCCATTGAATTACATTACAGGGTCATGGGTAACCTTGACATGACTTCATTTAGTGGTTAATTCTCAGTCTTACCTGGCTGGCATCTCAGCAAAGTATCTTACTTGCCCTGTCAGTAGTATTTGAAATAATGTTTTGTCTTTCAGGACGCTTGGTTTTCCTGGCACTTCTTCTTCTGTGGGCACTTCTTTCCAGATTCCTTTGCTGATTTCTTTTCCTCTTCCTGTCTGGTAAATATTTGAGGGCTCAGAACTTGAAATGATTCTGTGTCTTAATCTTCACTTGCCTGATGAAGAGAGATTATCTTTAAATGTTTGTATTCCAGTGCTTTCCAATATTTTATCTCTGGCTAGAACTCTCTCCTAAACTCTAGACTCATTATATAAATACCTACACTTCAACGTGGGTATCTGATAGACTGTGGTCTGCAGGTAAATGTTAATAACAGGCTCTTAGTTGAGTGTGGGAGCGAAGCAAAGGGAGGAGAAGCCCCAATTTCAAGCTACCAATGTGATGTTATTTGGCTTGAATCGTTTCTGAAATTTTAACAATTGGCTTGTGAGAGCCACTTGCTTTATAATCACATCCCTCTGTAGACATCTCAAACATCCCCAAACTCTGTTCCCATTTTTCCTCCTCAGACTTGCATCTCTCTTTCTAGAAATACCAAATTCTTTCAGTTGTTAGAAACCCTAGCGTCATTCTGGACTCCTCTCTTTCTTTCGTATTACCCATCTGACCTTGTTGGCTCCACCTTCAGAACATAGCTAAAATCCAACTATTTCTTGCCATCTTCACAGTTACTGTTCTAGTCAAAATTGCTATCATATCTTAACCAAAATTGCTGCATTGGCCTCCTAACTAGTTTTCTGTCTTTAAACCTTTTCAGTTTATTCTCAATACAGTAGCCAGAAAGATCCCGTAAAATGTATGTGAAAAGAGTCATTCCTTGCCTTAACAACTTCTACTGGCTTTCCATCGCTTTAAGGGTAAAGGCCAAGATCCTTTCAATGGCTCATTCAGACTTACATGACACGTGCCCCCACTCTGTTATCTCGCTGATCTTCTGTTCTACAACTTTCCCTTTCATTCATCTCCAGCTTCCCTGGCCTCCTTAGTGTTCCACAGAAATGCCAGAAATGTACTTAGGGCCTTTGGACTTGCTGTTTCCTTTGCCTGAAGTGCTTTTCCCCCAAATATCCACACGGCTTCCTCTCTCACTCCCTTCCTGGGTTTATTTAATTATCACCTTATTAGCGAGGGCTTCCTTGTCTCCCCTTCATACAATAGCAAGTTCTTTGTTTGCTGACATTTCCTATCTTCCCTGCCTAATTTTCCTCTTAACACTTAATACTGTCTGGCATGCTTTCTATTTTAAGTTTTTTGTTTACTTCTTCCACTAGCGTGTGTGATCCATATGAGCAGGTATTTTTGTCCATTTTGTTTGCGGCTCTATCCCCATCACCTAGAACCCTACCTGGCCAAATGCTTCCTAGGTATTTGTTGATGACTACAATGCACACATACATATGTACATATTTTTAACTCAGTGTAATAACTGTCCTTAACGTGAAACCAGTTAAATATTTGATCTTAAAGGCATTTGCATAGCCTTTTTAATTCAGTAGAAAGCAATTATAATTAATGTGACTTGTATATAAAGATCAATAAGTACATGAAGGAAGTATCAACAATATATGATCTGACACGTTCTTGAGTATCATAACTTCTCAAATTAAGACTTACCTCTAACTCTGTGTTTTGTTATATTGATATAGAACACCTTTACACCTGGCCTGTGCTAATGGATATTCAAATATTGTATCTCTCTTAATTGAGAAACAGTGCAAAATAAATGTCTGTGATAGGGAAAACCGGTCTCCATTGACTAAGGTGTGTTCATTTTTCCTTTTCAATCAGAATGCATTTGAGTTCTTCTAGTTCACTTTTGTTGGGTTTCATAGTTTAAATCATAGTAGTAAATGTCAATTTAATGTAACACATCCTGAGTAGTAAGTTGGTTACTCGTCTGTTCTTGTTCTATTGACAGGCAGTACAGTGTGCTAAGGAAGATTGTGCTACTATTCTTCTAGGCCATGGTGCAGACCCAAATCTGGTGGATTTAGATGGCAATACTGCTCTCCATTATGCTGTCTGTGGCCAAAGTATCTCATTAGTTGAAAAATTGCTTGAATACAAAGCTAATCTTGAAGATCAAAATAAGGTAGTCTATCAAAAATTACTTTATGTTATAGAAAGCAATGGAAGAAGGTATGTATTGGCAGATCATTCATATGTTGAAACACATGTTATATGAATTGTGAATTTTCCAAAATGAAACCGGGGGAAAGGAGAAGAAAAATGAGATTATCAAACACTGATAAGTTTTTCCTTTTTAAAAAATCTTGGTCCATTTTGTTTCAAACTATAACACTGACCTCTAAAACAATACTATATTTAACAACGATAACTCTTCAGAGGCATATATCAAATGAGAAATACCTGATTTCCCTATAAGTTTATACTGGTTAAAAATCATAACCCTATTTTTGCCTGTCTTATTTATATACTCATGGATAATGATAATAAGGTTAAATTAGAAAAATCACTTACTGTTCTAAAAGTAATCCATCTCTCCTATCAAGATGAGGGGTTTTTTGGGTTTTGTTTGTGGTTTTATTAAGCTTCTTAACACTCAAGTTCACTGATTTTGTCTCTATGACAGCCCAAAATAAGTGTCAGCCTTGGAGGCCTATAAAATCTCAATAATAACAACATAATGAAATGTGAATTGACAGTTTGTGATACTTACATTAAATGCTAGATGCTCTTCACTTAAATCCCCCAGGCTACTCTTCCCCACAATTTGGATTAGGCCTAAAGTAAAAACTTGAATTTTATATCTGAATGACGGATTTCCAGTTTATTTTCTTAGTCTCTGAAACTATATTTTTTGAAATCGAAGTGTATATTCAGAGGTTTCTTATTAATGCATTTTCTCTTAAATTGAACTTAAATCTAAAAGGCATATAATATTTGTATATTTTAAATAATCATTTTGAAATAATTTTTTCAGGATGGGTATACTCCACTGTTACTTGCCATTACTGAAAATAATGCAAAAATGGTAGAGTATCTTCTGAAGAGAGGGGCAGATGTGAATGCTTCAGATAAGAATCAAAGGTATAATGAATACTAAATAAGACCATACAACTATAGCTACCTAACAAGACAATATATATGTATGTATGTGTTTGTGTATGTGTGTGTGTATACATTTTGTGATACTGATAAAAGATCTGGCCATATAATTTGGACAAATTACCTAGAGTCCCAGGGGTCTGTTTTTCTGTAAAATCAAACTGTTGGCCAGATCGATAGGTTATTATTATTATTATTATCATTTGTAACTTAGAATCTTACATAGAAACTCAGTCTCTAAATCCTAGATGCTGTAGTTAATTGGGGGTAGATACCCAGAGCTCCAGACATGCCTCTCCTTAGTATTTTGAGACATCTCAAAAACACTAGGGTTCCAGGGAGAAGGGATTAAAAAACCATTGAGCTAGAGCACCTGGGTGGCTCAGCTGGTTAAGCGTCTGCCTTCAGCTCAGGTCTTGATCCCAGGGTCCTGGGATTCAGCCCCACATCAGGCTTCCTGCTCTCTCTTTCTCCCTCTGCCTGCCACTCCCCCTGCTTGTGCTTTCTCTCTCTCTCTCTCTATTACTCTCTGTCAAATGAATACATAAAATCTTAAAAACAACAACAAAAACCTTTGAGCTAGTTGCTTCCTAGAGACTTAATTTTAGACTCTGATACAATGTGATTGGTATATCCTTTTGAGCAGATCTGCCCCCTTTTTGCGTTCTTGCCCTCCTTCCCTGATAGTCTACTTTTGAACAGTAAATTTGGAAGACTAACTTTTCAAAAAAAGCACAAGACATGTCTAAGATCCATAAATACATGTTTATGTATCTCTCTTCTCCAGAACAGCCCTTATGATTGCTCTAAGCGATGAACCAACAAATTTAGTCAGTCTTCTTCTTCAGCAAGAAGTGGACCTGTCTTGCCAAGATATTTATGGATTCACAGCTGAGGAATATGCTTCTTTTAATGGTTTTACTGTGTAAGTGATACTGTATATCTTTTAACAACTGTATGGGATTTGATCATAAGGAAAGAACCATGAGCCCCCAAAGTGAAAAGCCGATAAGGTACAAAGTGCTGCATAGGGGTAACCATATCATGAATTCTGGCCACATGGATCCAGAGATCCTTGATTTCTTCTGTTTGTAGGGTCCAGTCAGTCTAAGAACTGCAGCCTGAGTCTGCGGATTAACTCCCAGTGGCATGGAAATTTGAAGTATGTCAGCACAGTGATTTCAGCAAATAGTGGCATAGCCAATAATAAAACCTCTGGGTAGTAACATTGGGCAAAAGATGATTCATCCATGAAAGACTTTTTGATTGTTTTTATACATGAGTAACATAAAAATTCAACTTTTGAATATTTTTATTCAAAATAATATTATTTTTTGTTAGCTAACTTTAGTTTGATAAGTTTTCAGAATTCTTAAGTATATTCTCATTAACCCAAAAGTCAAAACTTTTTGTGTATAAATATGCATTTCTAACTTTAGTCAATGAGAAAGTGAGATGAAATGAACAGAAATTTGTATATATCTAATGAAATTAAAGGTATTTTCCTTATAAGTTCATTTTAGGGTAAAATTTTAATTATACATAGGTATTTTTCCTAGTTTTTTTTCTTGTTCTTCCATCTCCTTTATTTACATTTTAATAATATCTTTTAATCATTAAGTCCATATGAACATCACAGGGGTGGGAGGAGTGAAAAAAAGAGCAAGAGAAGAGAAGTAATTTTTATATATACATTCAGATGTGTATTTTTAACGTCTAAATTGAACTTTATAAACTCAGGGATTCATAACCCACTAAATATATAAACCATAACTGAGTACAGTATTTTCTTTGCAATACTGGACATATGTACCTTGATTTACCTTAGTTTAAGCAAACAAAAAATGTTATAAAAATTTAAAGAGATAAATTATTAATACTATCTATGTTATGAAGGGATTCTTCATTTTATAAAAAGAATCTGTTTCTTTTAATTAGGGAATTTTCCTTATCATTTACAAAGTTTGGATATGGGGGCACCTGGGTGGTTCAGTTGGTTAACCAGCTGACTCTTGATTTCAGCTCAGGTCATGATCCTCGGGGTCCTGGGATCAAGTCCCTGTCAGGCTCCACACTCAGAGGAGAGTCTGCTTGAGATTCTCTCACTCTCCTTCTGTCCTTCCCCTTGCACATTAAGCCCAAGTGTTATGAATTGTGTCCCATTCTTCCCTCTTCAAAATCACGTGTTAACTCCCCAGCACTTCAGAATTTGGATGATGGTATTTGGAGAGAGGGCTTTGAAAGTGATGATAAGGTAAAATGACTGTGCAGTAGAGTGGATCCTAATCGAGTTTGACTGGTATTCTTGTAAGAAAAGGAGATTAGGACATAGAGACACCAACAGTGCTTGTTGCCAGAGGGGCAACTTTAAGGTGAAGAGTCAGCAAAGCACAGTCATCTGCTAGCCAAGGAGAGAGGCGGGGAACAGACCCTTTATAGCCCTCAGAGGAAACCAGCCCTTCTGGCACCTTGATCTTGGATTTCCAGCTTCCAGAACTGTGAGAAAATGTCTGTTGTTTGAGCCCCCCAGTCTGTGGTATTTTATGATGGCAACCCTAGCAACTTAATATACCAACAATAACCTAAAGCTATTTTTTTCTACCTTGCTAGTAGTTCATTTGTGATAGCAGGAAAAAAGTACCAGAGAATGGGAGAATGCGAAGTAAAAATGGTATCTGTTAATTGAATTGGCTTGAAAGGAGGCTTGAGGTCAACAGCAAGTGTATGACATACTTAGGAAGGCTCCAGTTAACATCTTAAGGTTTTGATCTAATGATTATTATGAATTGATTATTTACAAATCCTGAATTTATGGATAGATATCATCAATTAATTGCCAATTATGGAAGGGAGAAGAAAGTTGAACAGATGTCTAATTCTGAAGATACAGCCTTGGGCACTACATCTGATACAGAAGAACTGAATGAAGGTAAGAAGATACAAACTAAACAAATAGTTTTAATGGTTTGCTTTTAGGAAGAGACTCAGTTTTCTCAAATAGTATTTAAATTTGAAATAGAAATTTTCTCTAATTTTGAAATGCTAAATATTTTTAAGAATTGTCCTTTGTAATTAAAACATTTTGACATTGTGTTGACTGAAAATGTAGAGATACTGAATGATTAAGATAATTTTTATCCATAGTCTATTTATAAAAAACAAAATATGACTAGTTATAATAATTACTAGTTATAAAAAATAAAATTTTTAATAAATATAAAGCTATTAGTAAATTTTTAATTTTATTCTAAAAATACTTCAGATAACTACATTTGATAATTGTTAATATAATATATACTTAATCATTACATAAAACTTAAAATTAGGTAGTAATATCTGTGAATTAAAAATACTGTGCATCTATTGTAATAAATTCTGGTGCTTATTTTCAAAAAAAAACAAACATTTATTTAGGTCTGTAAAACAGCATTTTGTTTATTTGTTTTTTGGTGTGTATATGTTACATTGACTTTTTTTAGTTGGATGAGACAAAAATTTTTACAGTTATACTCTGTGAATACACCAGCAAACACACTCCTCCACTACCCTTCAACTATAGCGAAAAAAGAAAAAAAAATAAGACAGGGCGCCTGATGGCAATAGGAGATCATATGACTGTCACAACTATTCACTCTTCCTTCATCCCCTCAAATCTATCATTATCATACTTAGAATAGTGCTTGGTCCTATTGCTTCCAGGTGAGTGAATTTAAGAGAGAATTTACCTGAATTTTCCTTTGTAACTTAATCTTACACACTCAAGAAATTTTGTTTGGACTCTTGTTCTTCATCCTTATATGTTCCTCTCCTATCATCTCTCTCTCCATCTCTCTTTCTCTCTCTCTCTCTCTAATAATGTTCATGCAACATTAAGAAGCAAAGAACTTCTGTGATTTATACTTCAGTTCTTTAGGGAAATAAAGCAGTAGAAAGTTAAAAATACCACTCATGTATTTTGCGTATCTCCTGAGGCTAAACAATTAAAACACCTCCATTCCTTTTACCCATGGCAATATAGGTTGCTGTTTTTAATGAGATGTTAATCTTTGTGTGTTTTGAAACATACTAGAAATATCAGGTCAAGAAAATTGTCCAGACACATTGCAAAAGATGGTGAACATCAAAGGTTGTGTTTCTGTCGGATTCCAAGGGGATAATTTAATTATTCATTTTTTAAAATGACCATTAAGATACAGATATATTGATGCTAAATTATAATTGTTTTGTAGCTCAGGTATAGAATTTAAGAAATAGACTTAGGAGTGAAAATATTTGAACACAAATGAAGACATTACAAATATTACTTGTTTTCTAGACATATAACCTCATTTCTACAAGTCCTTTGCTGCTGCCTTGAATTAGAAAAGTCTGTTTTGAAAGAGCAATTAAATGAAATGTCACAGCATTTCACTGACTACTCATTTGAAGAAAAGTTTGTTAATGGAGAACAATTTTCACCTTAGAAGATGCGAAGAGATTTCAAAAGACAGACATCTATATCATGAGCTCTCAGTTGGAAGGATACAATTTGTGTTCAGCTTATAGTCAGCAAAAGTCTTTTTAGTCAGAATTTTGAATGGGGTATTCATAAGTGTAAATTTTGAAACATAGTGTGCTAGGCATACATTAGAGCATTTAAATAAAGTAAAAATATTAACATGTCAGCTATAAAATAGAGAAAAACATTATAAGTAACCCCGTGTAAATGGAAATTCTCTTTTATTTGCAAGCACTTTCACTGACAAAACCCTTTTTCTTTTGGAGAAGTACTATAGTAATACAGTTTAAGAAAATTTGGGTATTACAGAAAAGGAAAAAGGAAATAAGACTCATAGTCTCATAACCCAAACAAAACATCTGTTAAATTTCTGGCCCATTTTTGTAACCTTTTAAAATCTGCTTAACTTTTTTTTTTTTTCCCTCAAAGGGAATTTGCAATTTTGCATTTAAAAACAAAATAGAGAGTACATAGTTTTCACTATGCTCTTTGCTATACCTTGAACACATCCAGGACGATCTAGCTTCAGGATGATTCCCTGGAAGACTCTTCCTTTCATTGTATCCTGGGACACTTCCTCCCCTCACAAGGGACATCAGTGAAGACTTCTCTGGCTGCCCTTCCATTCTGCCGCTTACAATACTTTGTTATCTACTCCTCTCCCCCTTGCCTTTTGAATTGCAAGATGCATAAGAGCTTGAGCTTTTGTTCATAGGTAAATCCTCATCACTTGCAAAATATCTGGTGATAGTAAATATTCAGTCGCCAAATACAGTCATACCTCATTTCATTGCACTTTGGAGATTTCCTTTTTTTTTTCACAAGTCGAAGGTTTGTGGTAACTGCATCAGGCAAGTCTATTAGCACCATTTTTCCCGCTGCATTTGCTCACTTCATGTCTCTATGTCACATTTTGATAATTCTCACAATATTTTAAACTTTTTCATTATTATTATATGTTATGGTGATGTGATCAGTGATCTTTGATGTTACTATTATAATTGTCTTTTGATGCCATGAACCACACCCATATCAGACAGCAAACTTGATCCATCAGTGTGTGTGTTCTGATTACTCCCAACTTGCTGTTCCTTCTGTCTCCCCCTCTCCTCGGGCCTCCTTATTCTCTGAGACCAAACGTATTGACGTTAATACAATTAATAACTGTATAACAGACTCTGAAGTATTCAAGTGAAAGGAGGAGTCTCAAGTCTTTCACTTTAAATCAAAAGCTAGAAATGATTATGCTTTGTGAGGAAGGCATGTTAAAAGCTGAGATAGGCTGCAAGTTAGGCCTCTTGTGCCAAATAGTTAGCCAAGTAGTGAATGCAAATGACGAGTTCTTGAAGAAAATTAAAAGTGCTTCTCCAGTGAACATATGAATGATAAGAAGCAAAACAACCTTATTGCTGATGTGGAGACAGTTTTGGTAGTCTGGATAGAAGATCACCAGGTACAGCATTCCTTTAAATCAAAGCCTAATCCAGAGCAAGGCCTTAACTCTCAGATCTAGCTAATGATAATTAATAATAATTAAGATAATTAATGAAGTGGCTACACTAAACAACAGATTTTCAATGTAGACAGAACAGCTTTATATTGGAAGAAGATGCCATCTAGTATTTTCATAGCTAAAGAGAAGAAGTCAATGCCTGCCTTCAAAACTTCAAAAGATAGGCTGACTCTCTTATTAAGGGCTAATGCTGGTGACTTTAAAAAGAAACCATTGCTCATTTACTATTCCAAATATTATAGGGTCTCTAAGAATAATGTAATATCTACTCTGGTTGTGCATTATACATGGAACAACAAAGACTAAATGACAGCACATCTTTTTACAACATGGTTTGCTGAAAAATTTTAAGCCCATTACAGACAAAAAGATTCCTTTCAAGATGTGACTGCTCATTGACAATGCACCTGGTTTCCCAAGAGCTCCGATGGAAATGTGCAAGGAGATCAGTGCCTATTTTCATGCTTATACAACATCCATTCTGCAGCTCATGGCTCAAGGAGTAACTTTGACTTTCAAGTCTTATTATTTAATCAATACATTTTTGTACCATCTTGTAAGGCCAGAGCTGTCATAGATAGTGATTCGTCTAATGGATCTGAGCAAAGTAAATTGAAAACCTCCTGGAAAAGATTCACCATTTTAGATGTCATTAAGAACATCTGTGATTCATGGGAAGAGGTCAAAATATCAACATTAACAGAAGTTTGGAAGAGTTGATTCCAATCCTCGTGGATGACTTGGAGGAGAAGGGTTAAAGACTTCAGAGAAGGAAGTAACTGCAGATATGGTAGAAATAGAAAGAGAACTTGAATAAGAAGTGGGGGCTGAAGATATAACTGAACTGCTACAATCTCATGAAGTACTTTAATGGATGAGTAGTTGCTTCTTATGGTTGAGCAAAGAAAATGGATCTTTGAGATGAAATTTACTCCTGGTGAAGATGTTATGAAGATTATTGAGATGATGACAAAGGATTTAGAATATGATGCAAACTTAGTTGATAAAGCAATAGCAGGTTTTGAGAGGACTGATTCCAATTTTGAAAGAAGTTCTACTGTGGGTAAAGTGCTATGAAATAGCATCATGTGCTACAGAGAAATCATTTGCAAAGTGGTCCATTGATGCAGCAAACTTCATTGTTGTCTTCTTTTAAGAAATTGCCATAGCCGGGGCGCCTGGGTGGCTCAGTGGGTTAAAGCCTCTGCCTTCGGCTCAGGTCATGATTCCGGGGTCCTGGGATCGAGCCCCGCATTGGGCTCTCTGCTCGGCGGGGAGGCTGCTTCCTCCTCTCTCTCTGCCTGCTTCTCTGCCTACTTGTGATCTCCATCTCTCAAATAAATAAATAAATAAATCTTAAAAAAAAAAAAAAAGAAATTGCCATAGCCACCCCGCCCGTCAGCAACCACCACCCTAGTCAGTCAGGAGCCATCAACATTGAGGCAAGACCCTCTACCAGCAAAAAAATTATGACTCAATGAAAACCCAGATGATGGTTAGCATTTTTTAGCAAGAAGTGTTTAGAATATTTTCTTTATATTACAGTGAAGGAACTGAGGTTATATAGTTAAGAAGCTTGAACATTCTTCCACTTTTAAGTGGCTAGGTAGGACTACTGTAGACTTACACTATTTACACTTAGTAAAGGGAGTCTACTGTATCTTTTCCACTCTGTTACCTTTAATTAAGGTATGTACATTATATTTTTGACACAATGCTATTGCACACTTAATAGACTACAGTATAGTGCAAACATAACTTTTATATGCACTGGGAAACCAAAAAGTTAATCTTATTTTATTACTAAGATGAGAGTAAATAGCCCAGGAACTCAATAGGCAGAGAGCAGAGTTCAGACCGTGAAGACTTTCTGTGTTAACAAGGACACAATAAGCCACTAAAAGCAAGGCAGAAGAAGTCTCCATGGGACCTGTGCCTAGTTAAAGTTGGGATCTGCAGTGATAGGTGATGTAAATCATATGCTGGTGATGTAAATCTTGCTGGATGGTCTGAGAAAACTGTGGAAATAAAGATAACCAAATGAGAATAAATAGAAGCTATTCAGAGTTTGCAGCAAGGGAGTCAACCATCATCACTTACATATGACAGAGCCTCAAAGGAAAGCAGGAAAGTGGGAAACCTCTATTATTTAAAAAAATGGAAGACTTCATGCTCGAAGTCTGATTGGGGTTGGTTGGCATGGAGAAGCTGGAGATTGGTTAATTAGAAGTGTTGCATCTTATGTGATTGATGGGAAGAGCATATTTGGCTTTCTCTAGTTGGTGTTGAATTGGAAGCGAAAAGAGGAAGGAGTGAAATAGTGGGAAATTGGCAGTGTTCTGAGTTTTAAGCCTTGACAAAATGTAAGTGCTTAATCAACGAGAGTTTTTATTACGATTGTAAGAAAGACATTTGCCAATTTCTGTATTTCATGTATATATTTGCTATTTCCATTGATGCTTTAGTAACAGAGTGGAAAAAATATAGTAGACTCAAAGTCCTACCTAGCCAGTTAAAAGTGGAAGAATGTTCAAGCTTCTTAACTATAACCTCAGTTCCTTCACTCTAATATAAAGATGACATACTAATCACTTCCCAAGATTGTTCTCATGAGGCAGATCTTTTCTCCTTTATACTACGTTTATACTACTTCAGCATCCTTGGACTCATGTATCTTTGATATAAATTGTATTGATTGGCTACATGATATTCTAATTCCCTATGTGTCACTCACACATTCCCTTACTGTAAGGTATTACATCCCCCCCCCCATTTTTTTCCACCATTAAAGACTGAAAATCTCACCTTGCTATCAATATTTTCTTCTTTGGAATTATGTCCATTAGAGATAGTTATACAACTGACATTACTAGTTTACAAAGTATTAAAGTATTTATGTTTCATAAAATGCACTACCAATATTTTTCCAAAGTCTTTCAGTGTTTTAAGATCCACTTGAATCAAAAGTTGACTGAAAAAAAGATTTGACTATTGAAAAAAGTGGAAGACCAGAAACTATATGTGACCAAAACCTCTTTCTTATTTGACCATCTCATTACATTTTATAAGAGGAGAAATCCATTAAATAGATTTATATGAAAGATTTATTTTGAATAATAAATTTTAAAATGAAAGTCCTTAAGGGGAAACCATTTTTCATGTAATTAAGCTAGGTACAGAAGTAGAGGGTTGATGATGTTAACAGTTCTTTAAAGTTGTATGAAGAGAAATTTCTTTAAATCTTGTATCACTCTATGATTGAATTCATGGAACTCATTTGGCATTAGGGATAAAGTTTAAATCTTTTATTGAGTGAGACAGAGCCAGAAGAGTAGAGGAGGAGAGAAGTGAAATGCTTTTTTTTTTTTCTTTTCATCTGCACAGGGTACTTCCCTTTCTGCTCATAATTTCCCTTTGGGGACACACGTTGTCACACTCTGAAACCATGGCAGGGACAGGGGTTGCTGCATGGGCTCCCAGATTAAAATCCCCACTACCTTCCAGATGTGGGAGTAGAATAAGCTGCAGGAATGAAGCTTCTGCTACTAGAATAAGCAAGAGACCTATTAAAAAATAAAATTGCCGGGTGCCTAGGGAAGTTTTCTCGGTGACAAGGCTTTCCCGGTGTTGCAGCCCCAGGTCGGCAGGACCCTGGTATTGTGCAAGCCAGCTTGTCCTTAGGCCCTAGTGCCCATCTGGATGGCCCACCCCCCACCCCTAACCACTGAGCTAACTACCACCATATCTGGGGAAGGACACAGCAGCTCAGGGAATTTCCCTAGACGGGAGAAGGGGGCCGGGCCAGCGCCTGCGCACTGGGTCTCTGAGGCTAGACCCTGAGCGCCCGTCCAGAGCCGCTTCCTTGTTGTTAGGCTTAGTTTCAAAGGGTTTTGTTAGTTTCTCTGCCTTCCCCGAAAGTGCCAGGGTATAAGCAACGGAACTTTGATGCCAGGGGTCACCACTGCAAGAACTGCTTCTGTGACCTCGCTCTCCTGGATGGGATCAGGTGGCAACGAGAAACAGGAAACTTGGATTCGTTCTGGCGATCCTCTACCCACTCCCCAGAACGATGAAATAGGTTTTGTTCTGTCTTGGAAAGGAAGGGCAAGTGAAAGTCCAGGTCCTCTGCCAGCCAGAGGAGAGACTGCAGGGATCTGGGTGTGTGTAGCAATGGGCCCGAGTCCCACTAACAAAGCTCGGGAAATCCACAGGGGTGCTGCGTGGGGAACATGAAGTAAGTGCCCTATAGTCTTTAGATGGGGAGCCATAGCCTCACCTAAGAGTCATTAAAAAACAGATAATAGGGACAGTGTGAGGACTACTGGAGGCCTATGGGGTGCGGTGGGGAAGAGGTAGACACATATTCTGGGAAAGGCCTGTGCACTTTCCCTGACTCCCCTACGTGTGCAGCTGGACATTGTCTGCCTTCCCAGTGAGGCATTTTTTTCCCTTTCTAATGCTGCTCAGCAGCTGGGGCATTACAGTGCTTAAAATAATAACTTCATATAGGATCCAAGACAGCGTGTTTGTCAGTCATTCATAAATCAAAATTTTAACATCGACAACAACAATCTTTTAGCTGGATCTTGATCCTTTCATTGTACGACACATTACTAACAATTTTAAAGAGGCTTAACTAAGTGTAAATAGTAATAGAAAGTACATAAACAATCATTTCCTCTTCCAGTATACACATTTTAAATGATCAAATATTAGCATATTATAGAAAAGTTTGTAATGAGAGAAAAGAACTCCCATACTATAGAAATTTCTGAAGTAAAAATACTTTTGATAAGATCAGATCTTTTTAAAATAGATTTTATATTTTAGAGCACTTTTGCATTCACAACAAAATCAAGCAGAAGGTACAGAAATTTCCTGTATACCTCCGGCCCAACACATACATTGCCTCCGACACTGTCAATATAACTCAACAAAACTGTACAATGGTTCCAAGGATGAACCTACACTGACACCTAATAATCACCCCAAATCTGTAGTTTACATTTACTCTTGGTCTTGTATGTACTATAGCTTTGGACAACTGGATAATGATACTCATCCACATCACACTACCCTACAAAATAGGTCCATTTCCCTGAAAACCGTCTGTGTTCTCCCATTCATTCCATCCTCCCTCCAGCCCTTGACAACCTCTTTTTACTGATTCCACAATTTTGCCCTTCCCAGAATGACCTCTAGCTGGAATCATATACTATGTAGCCTTTTCACATTGGCTTCTTTCACTTAGCAATGTACATTTAAGTTTCCTCCTTGTCTTTTCATGGCTTGATAGTGCATTTCTTTAGCACTAAACAATATTTTATTGTCTGGATATACCACATTATCCATTCACCTACTGAAGGACATCTTGGTTGCTCCCAAGTTTGGGCAATTATGGATAAAGCTGCTATAAGTGTTCATGCACAAAATTTTTTGTGGACATAAGTTTTCAACTCCTTTATGTAAATACCAAGGAGTGTGATTACCAGATGACATGGTAAGAGTATGTTTAGTTTTGTAAGAAGCTGACAAACTGTCTTCCAAAGTCACTGCACCATTTTGCCTTCCCACTGGCAACGAATGAGGGTTTCTGTTTCTCCACAGCCTCACCAGCATTTGATGTTGTCAGTGTTCTGAGTTTTGGCTATTTTAGTAGGTGTGTAGATCTCTTTGTTGTTTTAACCAACATCCTTTAGGTAGGTAGGTAGGTATAAACTATATGCTTTACTAAGTAAGAAAAACCTTGGAGTGGAAAGGTGTTCCATGTTCTTGAACAAAAAGACTCATTTATCTAAAATATGTAAACTTTTATTATTTTAGCAGTTTCCTATAAACCAAATCAAAATATCAAGATTTTAAAAATTAGAATTATTTGTGATGCTATTCTGGTATACTTTTATGATGATATTAAGAAAAGGTTTGAAAAAAGACATTTATAAATTTCCACTAATTATTGTTTTACTGACAGCAGAATAGACGGACAAATGACTGGGCTAGAACAGAAATTTTAGAAACACATCCAAAAATCAATGAGAAGCAGTATTTGATCATTATGAAAATTCAAATTAGTAGGGAAAAGCTGAATTATTCGTAAGTGCTGGCTCAGATCTCTGGTAGTGAGCCATAGCTGGACTAGAGCACAGCTCTGTTAGCGCACACTGAAGTTCTCAGGTATTATTTCCAAAGCATTCCCTCATTTCAGTCAGAACTTTATGTGGAGCCCAGGTCATCACCCAGACCTTCATGATCGATTCCCTTTTGAGACCTTTGTTGTTCTTGCTAAGAAACCAGGGCTGCGGCAAGTGGGACACTTAGGGTGGAAATCCGAGGATTAGTAATAGGGGCCAGCTAAAGCGATTAGATTCAAATTGTATTCCAAAAAGGTTATCAGTCTCTCTCTCTCTCTTTTCTTTTTTTATCTTTTTCTTTTCTTTTTTCTTTCTTTTTTTTTTTTTTTTTTTTTGCTCCTAGATGGTCTCTCAAGACCTAAGTCCTTTGTAGCTGCCAGTGTCAGACTATGAAAATTCCTGTCATCCTCCTCTAGAGCAGTGGGGGACTACTTACCTTAGATTCCCACTACTCAAGTCCTAAGTTTGATATAGTAATGAAAACCACCTCCTGTGTGACTTCTGTCCGTGCCTCAGTTTTATGAGAGGCTGTCATAATTTTCAAGGTTCAACAGGATCCTCTCAATTCTAAAGGACCTAAGTCTCTTGGGGAAGGTTCATTCAAATCCATCCATGTATCACAATCTAAGTATAAAAAGTGGTTTCCATCCTCCAAAACAATTGGGGATCAACATGGAGATTGAGCATTATTCATGAAGATCTTCTGGTTTGGAAAGTGAGTGGATAGAATGGGAATAGTTTACCACCTCAGTCTTGACTTGATCTATTAGCTATCTTCCAATAGCATGATTGGCCGCTATTAACAGAGACCCTAAAGTTTCTTATATGCAACCACAAATTTGTTACCTGATGATTTATAAGATATGTAACTTTAGTTACAAGTGACATAGTAACTGATTGCAAGTTGTAAAATTACAAACCACAAGCAATAAACCACCTAATGAGTAATATTAGGATTTAAAACATTTTGTGAAAACTGCAGAATTTGGGGACCTTAGCACCTATATAAAACCCCAGACCGTGGGTTTTATTGAAGTATCCAGAATAGGACAGTAATAAAGTTAGTGAGCACATTCTGTGCACTGTCTCACAAAATATTTCTATATGTTATGTCATTAAGTCCCCACAAAACCACTTGGGACTTAGGAAGGTCAGACAAGAGACACATCTTACAGGAGCTGAAGAGAAAGTACTTGACAGACAAAAAGTAGCCACATGTCTAAACTGGGAGAACTAATCTTTAGGACTTCAGGATCTTATCATGTGACCTCTGGTTAATTTAATGAGTTGTACTGCTCTCAACTCAGGACCACTCAGTGATAATTTTTCACTCAAATGCTAGTATAAAGTTAGTGTTGCTCCGAAGTTTGAAGTGTATAGAAGTTACATACAATTTTATACAATTTTATATAATTGAGTTAGCTTCTGTCTGTTCTATTATCAGAAATATGAGTATTGTGTAATGTGCTTGGCACATCATCTAAGTATTAAAATAGTAATGTTATTTATTACATTTTCTCCTATATAATAATCACCATGTGATTATTAAATAATCACATTGAAATGTAACCACATGTAAATAATAATGGAAATCTAAATATTCTTTCTTTCAAATATAGTTAAATTTATATCAGTTAAAACTTCTGATAGTGAATTTTCTCTTATTGATTCTGCCAAAGACATAGAAAGTAGGATTATGGAAGTTTTCATAATAAAAGAGCTATTTAAAAAATCAATATTTAAATTTCATTGTTTTTCTTAAAATTCCACAATTTATGATTATTTAAGATGTTCATTGGGAGATTCTGAAATAATGTCTGAAGAGTAATTTATTTAGTTTCAGAAGTTTACTAAGTTACTAAATCCATAGGGTGCCTCTGTATAAATTAGAAAACCATTAAGTATTATTTGCTTTTATGTAATTATAAACAAAGTGGATTTGTTATAAAATGGGTTAATTTTTATAACAAATTGTTTCTTGTCATAAATGATAGAAATTTATTTATAATAAAAAGCACCTGTCTATTTAACATGGAATTGTAAACAAACACAAAGCAATATGAACTTCAGTAAAAAATGTCAAGTTATATTTTTAATTTACTTTTGCAGATCAGTATAGAAGTTAGAAAAGCAATTCATTATTGAGAATCACAAGTTCTTTTATACGTTGATACATTATCAATCTCTCTATTAACCTTTCTCTTTTGTTAAGTTGAAAAGGATGAGTTGTTCCCATTAGAACAAAATATTTTTCTCCCAATTGTTGGCTAATTGTCAAAATTTACTGTCTTAATCCTTTCAGGCTATAACAGATTACTATAGATTAGGTGGCTTAAACAAGAAATGTTTGTTTCCCATAATTCTGGAGGCTGTAAGTCTGAGATTAGGGTGCTAGCATGGTCTGGTTCATGGGGCCTTCTTCATTTACTTTCTGTGTCCTTGGATGGCTGAAAGAGCTGGTTAGCTAACAATCTTTGGCCTTTTATGGGGCACTAATCCCATCCATGAGGGTTTCTGTGATTTGATTACCTCCTAAAGGCCCTACCTCCAAATACCATTACATTGGAATTAGGGTCTCAGCATATCAATTTGGGGGGATATAAATATTTAGTGCATAACATTTTCTAATTTTGTTAGAACAAGACATTTTATTACCATCAGCCAGATTTGTCTTTGTAGAATAAATATATAAACATCCCATCTCTGGATTTTACTCGAAGTTTTAATAGAAGTGCAAAAATAGGGGCGCCTGGGTGGCTCAGTCATTAGACATCTGCCTTCGGCTTAGGTCATGATCCTGCGGTCCTGGCATTGAGCCTTGCATCTGGCTCCCTCCTCAGAGGGAAGCCTGCTTCTCCCTCTCCCACTCCCCCTGCTTGTGTTCCCTTCTTGCTGTCTCTGTCAAATAAATAAATAAAATATTTTTTTAAGTGCAAAAATATGTCACAAAAACAAAACTGCTGCAATGAGATTGAGACCTGAACTGAGATGAAGTCAGACACTTAAATTGACTGAGCCATCCACGTACCCCTAAATGGTTGATCTTAAACTCACTGAGTAGAACCTCCAAGTAGTTCAGAGCAGGTAAGTTCTTAGCATGGGACCTTTTCATTTATTTTTTCAGGAAAGAATAGCCATGTTTGCAGGATTCTATCCACAGGGTACATAAAATTGCTAGGACTAAATGAGTTTACTGCTGTCTCTCTGAGAATAGAAAGTAAATACACTTGTCTCTTCTGTACTCCTCTCCCCTGGCCACTGGAAATCTTTTGCAAGGATCATTGTCTCTTACCTGGTTTCTAATATGGCAAGGTATAGTGCCTCTAGACCTTATGATGGGTTCTTCATGCTAAACTGAACAGTTGTTAACTATATTCCCTCCTTGAACTAAGAATTAGCTAAGTATGCTATCTCTTTACTGCCCCTAATGGATGAGGTCTAGAAAAATCGTGCTATTTAAATTTGTTGTTCTCCAGTTGTAATAACAGTTCTGTTCATGATGCCATTTCTGTTGATTTTATTGGGTTAGGACTATGATAACTATAATTAACTTGTATCAAATTTTGATAAATCACATTCTCCCTTGCATATAATGATTTGTGATGGTGGGGAAAATTTTAATGTATCAGTTGCCCACCAAGAGTGTAATTAATACTCTGGAATATTTTCCAGTTGTGTTCCAAAGGGATAGTTTGTGGCAAAGCATTGAAGAGTATTGTACTCATAATATTATTAAATATTTTCCTATTGCTGATTCAAATTCATTTTTACTTTTTAGTTATGGATGAGAGTTCTGAAGAAGACCCATTAGCAGGTAGGATTTTTACAGATTACCTCTTAAATAAGGGAATGAAGAGAAATGGAACTAAGATTTATTCAGTGTTTTACTGTGGACTAGATAAGACAGTATGTGCTTAACATGTGTTCTCTGTATAAAAATCATAATAGCTCTGCAAAGTTACCATGCTGTCAATTTCTTCTTTTTATTAATTATAAAATTGTGATTTAGAGAACTTGATTAAATTGGCATAAGTCACTATGTGCTGAACCATAATTTAACTCCAAGTTGGCCAGGCTTTCAGACCAACCGGCCCCCACCCCACCCCCTCCAAGGTAGCTTTGTATCCACAGTATCAAGAGACAGGATCCAGTCAAGATCCTGGATCCTCGATCTTCAAGAAGTCAGATTTAATTGTGTTTGCTTTTTCTGAGGGGAAAAAAAAAAAAGAAAGAAAGAAAAAAAAAACCTAAATCAAAACAAACACAGGCAAAGGCCTAGAGTTTGTTCTAATATGTTTGATAGTTAAAATAGTAATCAGTACTTTGTTTTCACCATCAAGGGTTTGAGGGCAAATCTGTTAGTGGTGGTCTCAAGACTGTAAATTATTTGATTGCCTTCTCTTTTCTCAGATTAAAACCAGCAAAGGAAAAAGATACTTAGGGTGCAATCCCAGAAATGCCAGGTGTAAGTTTCCAATAGTCCTCTCCCAGGAGAGTTACACAGATAGCACCTAATTTTCCCAGGTATAATATTTGATGACACATGCCAACTCTTGCTAACCAGAGAAGCTCACTCAAGACTTAGTGTTTGGGGTTTTTTATCAGGCCTCTGTGAATACTCTTTATAGACATAGATAAATAAATAAGTAGTTCCCACATGACTAACTTTCACTAGTCTCCAACCTCCACAAGTTCAACTGAAACAAACATGGCCCGGGACTTGAGGCACACAAAGCTCTCTTTATTAGAAAGGATATTCCAAGGGTTCAAAGGTTATCTCCCCAGAAGATAGAAGGTCAAGCCCCAGTCCTTTTTTTGGAGTGTGCTGGATTTGAGCCTTTACTGCAGAGATAAATCAGTCTATTACTCAAGGAAATATTACACATCTTGCTCGTTCTTGCCTTTGTGTCTACCAATGTGGAAAGGTTTCTCAACCATTTATGCAAAGCCTTACTATCCATAAAGACCTAGCACAAATCTGTCAGTTTCCTTGAATTCTCCTCCAGCTCCCCCACATCTCTGCCCAAAGAAGCATTTGCAAACTGCCATCCATTGGGCACATTTATGTATTGCCTTCAAATATCACTTTACCAGTCATATCATCTCTCAGTGAAGGGTCTCATATAGTAAATTCTCAGGAAATGAATTGTTAGTGATAAATTGTTTACATTTATTATTCATTCTTTAATGTAGAATTTTATTTGCCCTAAACTATCCTTCCAGTCTTTATAGGATACTTCAGTTTTAATATACAAAATAAAATATGCAAGTTCTTATTCATTCTCAATTTCAGACTTTTAGCATATTCCCATTTGCCATTTATCTTTTCACATTAAAGAAATCTAATCTTTATATGACTTCTAACCACTGACTTTGTTTTTCTCTGTACTTTCTCTACCTCTGGCATTTAAAAAAAGTGGTGCTCAAAACTTCACATCACCTTTTGCACAAGGGAAAGATACTCATTTCCAATAAACTTACAGGTCTGTACAGAATTTTACTAGTATTATTCCATCAAAAAGCTTTACCAAGGAATGCTCTTAATTACTCTTGAGTACTCTTCCTAGGTAAAAATAGATAACTTACAGTCCTTCATTCAATATTGGGATATAGGTTAGCTATTATCAACATTGAAACATTACTTTGTTCCAGGCAGTGTTCTAAGTGTTTATTATCTTAATCTTCGTAACAACTCAAGGAGGGTTGTCCCATTTTTATTGGGGCACCCAAGACATGGGAGATTAATTTGCTAAAACTACAAGCTAAGTTTGATTCCCTTCACTGCCATGCTACACTGGCCTCACTTGACTCTTAATTTTAAAATTCCTCAAAACTTTACCTCCTACTTATCTTTAGGATCTCTGGTCCTTTTCTACATAACTACAGTAAAGTTTACTCAAGTCAGGCTGAAAGATCTAAACACTTTTTAAAATAAAATTTCAACTTTTAAAATAAAATCTAAAAAAATTTAGCTATCATTTTGACTTCTTGAAAATTATTTTTAAAATGTCATATAAGCCATATTGCAGTGCTTTCTGGCAACTTACCAGTTTATGAATTTATTCTTTATAGAGTATAATTATAATTGTGATTTTCCTGATATAAGTCAAATTAAGTGAAACAAGATATATTGTGCATATTTTCAGACATCATTTTCCTGCTTGCCCCCAAAACACACACACACACACACACACACACACACACACACGCACACACACGCACATACACAATTTTTCATACATGACCTAAGTGATGTATCCCCCAGAGATGTGTTCCACCCCTATCTCCAAGCTCCTGAATTCTTTTCCTTTTAACATATTTCAAATATAATAACAATTCAGTACCATCTGCATTATTTGGTATTTGTAAGGCCAGTATATAGGGAAAAGAAAACAAACCAAAGGTTTACAGTATAATTGAAAATTACCCTAGTGAGGAGAAAGGCTTTATCATATAGTTGAATAAACACTGGGGTAGAAATAATAGCATGGGATTTGGATGCTAGTTTTAGCAATACTTGACCTGTGCCACTTCTGGCAAATAATACATCTAAGAGATAAAATGATGTTTAAAAAAGAAACATACAAAAAAAGATGAAAGTAAAAGGTTATAACAAAAAATCAATACAGAAAGTGGATGTTTAAAAAATATAACGTTACACCTAAGATCTGAACAGTGTCTTGCAGAATAGTTCTCAACTCCTCCATTCACCAAATAATGCCAGTGGGCAGCAAATGGTATTCTGTTAACTAATGAGAGAAAACTACTGGTAAAAGTTCTCTCTTGCATTTATCCTTAGTGTTACACAATCTACATAGACTCTCCAATCTTAAAACAGAAAAAAGGTTGGGAAAATGATTAATGCAAATTAGACCCACTTTAAAAACACAGTTTCTAGTCCTTTAAATGAATCCAAGCCCTATAAGGTACATCCTAGAATACTTAAGGAATTTGACAAACTCACTCATAACCTTGGATAGTAAACCTTTGAGTCGAGATGATTTGGTTGAGGTGCTGAGGACGGATACAAGCTACAAAGGACAAAAACTTGTTAGTATCATTAGTATCATTCCCTGGTAGAGTTGCAAGCATGATACCTAGTATGCCTTAAAGGCTTTACAAATGTCACAGACAATATTCTAAAATACACTTTTTTTGTTTGTAGAAACATAGAAAAGGAAGCAGTGATCACTAGGAGGCAGCATTGATTCACTAAGACCAGCTACGCCCATGTCACAGTTTCCTTCCTAAAAGAGGAATAAACATCACAGCAAAGCATTTGACCAAATTTCACGTAATCTCTGTAAATAAGATGGAGAAAAAGGACTAAATATCTTGTAATTAAACAAATTTGTAGCTAGTTGAATGGGAACACTGTGCTGTTTAATGGATCATTATCAACCTGGGTGGAGAGAGCTCTGCCTTATCAACATTGTTTTTTTCAGTCTTCCATGTAAAGACGTTTTTTACCAAATTTGCCAATGACTTAAAAACAGAATACCAGGGACGCCTGGGTGGCTCAGTTGGTTGAACAACTGCCGTCAGCTCAGGTCATGATCCTGGGCTTCTGGGATCGAGTCCCGCATTGGGCTCCCAGCTCCTTGTGGAGTCTGCTTCTCCCTCTGACCTTCTCCTCTCTCATGCTCTCTCTCACTCATTCTTTCTCAAATAAATAAATAAAATCTAAAAAACAAAACAAACAAACAAACAAAAAACAGAATACCAGGCACTTGGGTGGCTCAGTCAGTTAAGCGTCTGCCTTCTGTTCAGGTCATGATCCTAGGGTCCTGGTATCAAGCCCCGCATCGGGCTCCCTGCTCAGCGGAGAGAGTGCTTCACCCTCTCCCTCTGCCCACGACTCTGCCTACTTGTGCTCTGTCAAATAAATAAATAAAATCTTAAAAACAAAAAAAACAAAAAAAAAACAGAGTAACAGCCCAAGTTAGAAAAAAAGCTCCAAATTAGTAAAAAAAAAAAAAAAAAGAAAGAAAGAAAGAAAGAATACTAAAGTGAGTGAAAATAAGTTTATAAAATGTGATATGGAACTATGCAAGTCCAGAATGGAGTGATCCTGTTTTATATGTGAAAAACCTGAGTTTTCATTTTTGAACCCCACAAGAGTATATGATTGCCATAAGACAAATGTAATCATACTGTATATCTGTTAAATAATGTAAACTTTTTTTTTAAGATTTTATCTATTTACTTGACAGAGAGAGAGAGAGAGATCACAAGTAGGCAGAGAGGCAGCCAGAGAGAGGGAGAAGCAGACTCCCCGTTGAGCAAGGAGCCTGATGTGGGGCTCGATCCCAGGACCCTAAGACCATGACCTGAGCCAAAGGCAGAGTCTTAACCCACTGAGCCACCCAGGTGCCCCAAATAATGTAAACTTCTTACACATACCTTCCATTTAATCTTAAATCCTCAAAGTTGAAATACTCCAGTCTCTTAGGAAGAGATATGGTAGCCAGAGGCACTGTGAAAAACCAAAGTGGCAAGACCCGCATCTGCAACTTTTCGACTTTGGCCTTTGAATACCTAGAATAAACTGTTTACTGTTAAATCCCATAAATCATACCAAATTTTTTAAATGGAGCCTAATTTCATTTGTTACAACACCAAAAATACATATTGTTATCCATGTCTTCAAAGGTAAGGATTCTGAAGCATAACTAGGACTCATCCAAGCATATGACAGGTCTTTTAATAATTCTACTACTTTTCTTACTTAGCTGTTTATTGAGTATTCCTTTTTGCCCCATTCCACATCTACTGAACCATATCAGTGAGAGTAGGACCCAGGAATATTTAAAGCAGCTCAGGTAATTATGAAAATGGCCCACAACAAAAGCTCTGTGAACTCTCTTAGATCATCTAAATATTTCTTTCCTTCCAGGTTGGTTTTTTTTTTTTAAAGATTTTATTTATTCATTTGACAGAGAGAGACAGTGAAAGAGGGAACACAAGCAGGGGGAGTGGGAGAGGGAGACGCAGGCTTCCTGCTGAGCAGGGAGCCAGATTCGAGGCTCAATGCCAGGACCCCAGGATCATGACCTGAGCCGAAGGCAGACAGACGCCTAATGACTGAGCCCTCAGGTTTCTAATAGATATTTGACAGCAGGAAATTTGACAATATACTTTCTACTGATAAGTAGTTTATAAAAATACGAAGACCTGGTCAAACTAGAGCCCTTGTAAGGCTCTTAACCCTGATGAGCCTCAATTTCCCATTATGTAAAATGGTCACTGTTTTAAGCATTGAACATCATGCCTGGTGCAAGATATGTGCTCAGTAAATGCTACCTACTAAATATTGAAGGTGAAGGCTCGTAATATACTATATTGACAGTTAAGGATCACTTTATAATTCTGTCTACCACCCAAGTAGGTTCACCTGCCCTTGTGAAGGCATGGCTTACCTTCTCATTGACATGGTGAATCCTTTGTTACATTGTCTGAGAAACGTGTTGACAAAGCTAGCCTATATTTATATTGAATACTACTTAAAACTTTTTATCATATCTCAGGATAGGTTAAAAATTCCGAATGTTTTATAAAGGCATTAAGCAGGATGTTTAAGTAAAGGAAATATTAATAAAGTTTATCTCTTATTCTTCTGGCATCAAGATTTGTAATATTTATGCCAAAACTGTCAACATATAAGCCCATTTGACTTAGTAAAGCGCTTTAGCCTAAAAGCAATGCTTTAAACATTACTTTAGGTAGTATGTTTTCAGTTAAAAAGAAACAAATTAAGTCCTTTCTGCAGTTAATTGCCCTTTACAAAAAAGTTTAGTGAAAATATCTTTCTAGGAAAGATTTATTTCTTTGATTCATTATTAAGCTGGGCTTAGATAGTGCCTGAATCACAGAGCACAGAGGTAATTATAGGTTAAAATTGATTTGAGGCTCTTTATAAATAAGAAAAGTGATTACAGAATAAAACTCTCATTAAAGAACATAAAAAACTTGACACTGCATATTAATCAAGTCTCCACTCAGAGCGTGGTTCTTTTACAATGCTCATGCAAAAAGAAATCCAATTTGAATTGGTTACAAGCACAGAAAGCCTCCCTGTGCACCCAGAATAGATAACTGCATAGACCATTTGGTGTGTTTTCATTCATTTTCCCTACCATACCAACATCCAGTTCATATCTGGGGAATGATTTTTTGACACCAGTCAGATAACTGCATCATTTTAAGATTTCAGAAGGCTACATCATGTTAGAAATGCATTACTGTGAGGGATTGCAGGTGGTGGGGGAACTATGGTTTGTCTATTGGTTTATGTGTGATTTATGTTATGCCAAGTATGTAGGCAAAGTATCTGATTTGGACTTCATTTGCACTGTTCTAATACATTTCACTTAGCAAATGAATGATCTGTATTCCTTATTTGATTTTTGAAAATAGTTTACCCATTTAAAATGCCATTATTTACTTATATAGAACATTTGGTTTATAGCCCTTCATTAAATTGCCTATTTGCTTTACTCACTGCATTATTTTCATTTTATTATTGATTATAAAACCTTATACTACAAAAGCCAAATATTTATATTTGGTACTAACTAAACTTTGTCTAACCCCGAGGCAGACCTCAACAACAGAACATCAAGCAAGTTATGCTGGGTGACGGTGCCTGGCGGCCAGTGAAGAAAACTATCTCAGCAGTTCTCTTCTTACAAGTCTTATTTCTATAAAGATATTTTCCTCTGGAAAATGTTGTTTGTGAACCAAAAAACTACCATATCTAATTAGTAGTTTTAAGTATTAAAAAAGTATGAACAAAATCTACCTCTAAACTCTGAAAGGATCTATTCCAGAAGCCTTTTTCAGATTTTATACAAATTAGCCCTCATCTTTTCTTATTGAGGTTGTATTATTTTTAAGCCAAGGGTCAGCAAACATGGCCTACAGGCCAAATCCTGCCTGCCACCTGTTATTGTAAATGAAGTTTATTTGGAACACAGCCATAACTATTCATTTATGTATTATCTATGGCTGTTTGCATACTACAAGAGAGTTGAGTAGCTGTGACAGAGACCATATGGCCCTCAAAGCTTAAAATATTTGCTATCTGCATTTTTACAAAAAAAGCTTGCCAACCCCTATTGCCAAACATTTTCATTTTAAAAAAAGAAAACTCTTTAAATTTTGCTTGAATTATAAGAATATAAGTATTATTCTAGTTTCTATTCACCACAAAGTTGCACACTTTGGCCCTCAGTGGTTGATGAGAATTTCTCTGGAATACTCTGGATCTCAACACTATTTGTACCATTGTTTCTATGGATTCTTTAAAAAGTGAACATAGCTCTACAGGGGGTTTTAGAAAAAAGCCCACTTGTAGATGAGGGACATTATCGACTTAATTGATTCACTGAAATAATCAACCAGTTCTACTGACTGTTGCTCTGAGATACCATGTTTACTTCTCTTGAAAACAGGTTTATGGAACCAAGGAGTCAGGGGAAGTTGTTGACAATAAGAGCAAGCACTACCTCAATATAAATGTCAAGTTTATTTACTCACATTTATAAACAACAAAAAACTCCTTTAATGCTAGAAATTCCCCAATTTTTAAGATTAAAAGCCAAGATGGCTTTCAAGACGATGGAATCCATTTCTTTCAGATAATATGCAACTTTGTTAGCATTTTTCCTTTTCTGAACCAAACACATTTTTACCTACACTTCTAAGGTGCTAGAGAGCAACCAACCACCAGAGTAGTGTGGTAAATGGGGATGATTCAGATTAGAAGACTTACCTGTCTGTGACTTTCTTAAAAATAGGGAAACACATGTATCCTGCACTACTGATGGTATTTGTATGCTTGATTTACATAGGATACAAATTTCTCTTTTTAACTAGTTTTCTGTATTAAAATATGAAATATCTGTTCTCAAAGTGAACATTGATTTTAGTACTATTTAAGAGAAAAATAAAACCAAGCTACTATACATGATTTAGGGAAAAAAAAATGTTTTTCAAGGAAATGTAGAAATATTTTAATTTACATATCATATTACAGTTAATCAATATGGTGTCAAAAGTCCACAATTACACATTCATAAAAATTCCATACATCATCCTCAGAATAATCAGCTTCTATACAAAGATTTACAGTTGTCCAATGTATGTAATTCTTCCTCAGTGTGCTACAGAGTTTAGAGGTTCTGCTCGAATATTCCCCAAATCAAGTGCAGAATCTGTCTCTTCATCAATTTCTCCAATGACTGCACTGTAGTTATTTAAGGAAAGAAAAAAAATCAGTTAAAACAATCTCATTTCTAAATAAAACTGAAAGGACACGGTAAAAACTACTTAAGGTGAAAAGCAAATATAGTCTCCATGAAGTAGTGAATTGTACATTTAAGTCACAAGTTACTTCAAGAAATAATCTGAAGGCAACATTACTACAGAAGCCAGTATTAAAGGACAAACTGCATACAGTGTGACTGAATCATGAGTCTTTAAAGGAAAAAGACACATATCAGATAGGTATGGTACAAACCCCCACAAATTCTAATCCTATGACTTCAACTCAACAACTCAATCCAGGGACTGTGCTACAGATGATCACAGAATCACTACTAAATAAGCAAATAAAAGTGTCTATTTGTCTCTACTGGAGTAACTTCAATGAACTAAATCCATATACACTCACACACAAACACAACATCCACTAGTTTCCTTTTCAGGATTTCACAGTTCATTCAATTTAAATCCAAGACCAAAAAGTACAGTTCTTCACATATAAAGAGAACAGTAGCAACGGGTACTCAGATATCATAGCAAATGATTTTTTGATGTGACTGGCTAATGTTAAAGCCAGCAAGTCTTTCCTTGATTTAATTCTACCATAACATCTATAACATTAATTTCATTAATACCATGCTAGGTACCAAGCCATGGCTCTCCAGCTGGATACCTAAACTCTTATAGCCTCACCACTGAACATGTATAAAACATAATTCCGTAAGAAACTGGTTGTTTAAATTAGTTTGGCTTTAATAAGAGTAATTTCTATAGGCGAATACTTGTAATACAGAATTTTCCCAAGTATGCTTTAAGCTATAGAAAGCCTCCAGCTCTCTAATAAATGAGAACCCAACTCTGGGAAAATATGTTATGTTTTCTAAATATAAAACAAATCAAATATCTCAATTCCACCTTAAAAAATTTACTATCATTTAAAATCCTTAGGGAGGACAGAAGAGAACTGGTACATGTTTTTTAAAAAGGGCTCTCCAAAGGAAAAGGGGGAGGCAGCTCTCACTGTTTACTCATATCCATAGTGCAAATACTCCCACTGTGGTCAATTTCAAGCTACCACCACGAAGATATCAATCAACCAGCTTGCAAAATTCCTGAAAATGTAATAATCTGCTTCCCTGAGCCACTCCAGCATACCACTGAATCTATAACAAGGTTTAAATTTTAAGTCCAAAACAGTTTGCTTTTTAATTTTTTTAAATCAAAGTAGGAGAAAGTTTCTTAAAATCAATTATTAGGGAAAACCCCAATATAAGTAATCACTATTATTCTGGTCAGGGGAACTGGTCCCCACTAAATGCTTTGCCTTTCTCTCGTTTTTTTTTTTTTTACAGCTCACTTATGCTTATAAAACATGAATTATTTAAAATTGTTCACACAAGAGATTCTGAAGTCATCTTCAAACCCTAGCTTTAGACTCTAGAAATGTATTTATGTTACTCTAAAATTAGGGGTATTTGGGGGCACCTGGGTGGCTCAGTGAGTTAAGCCTCTGCTTTTGGCTCAGGTCATGATCTCAGGGTTCTGGGATCGAGCACCGCATCAGGCTCTGCTCAGTGGGGAGCCCGCTTTTCCCATTCTCTCTCTGCCTGTCTCTCTGCCTACTTATGATCTCTGTCAAATAAATAAAAATAAAATCTTTTAAAAAAATAAAAATTAGGGGTATTTTGGAAGAACATTTTTAAAAAGCCCCTCTAGTGAAGTATTCAGTGTAAGGGAGGGCCCTTTCTGGACCCTATCTAGGCCCCTTAACTATCAGAAATATGGACCAATCTTAGATAAAAACCTCTTTCCAGATAGCAAGCAGTTTAAAATTTGTAGTGTATTTAACCTGCCTTTAAAAATGGACATATTTTACTTACACATTGTCACCTCTTACAATGTATAACCCCAGCACCACTTGTTCTACTCCCTGTGAAGAGCTGAACACTCGTTCATGGCTTTCATCCAAAATCAAATTAATGGTCTGGTCAAACCCTTTCAGTGTTCCCTGTAAAGAAAACATTCAAGAGAAAAAAAGACAAATATTGTGGTTTACCTGAATATGTAAATTCAATGACACAGAAATTTTAGTTGCCAGGTATACCAACAGAGTACTTATTTTTTATTTTTAATTAATTATCTTAGAAGTACCTCTTTTACATATAAGTCCATTATAAAATAGAATACTTCTTTATAACCAACAGTATCCAGGGAAACAAAACTTACCTCTTGGTTTTTTAAGATGGGGGAAAAAAATCACCGTAGTCTGACTAGTATGTAAGAGTTGTTCAGTTATGAAGGACACCTATGTACCAGTGTAAGGAGGTAGCGTAAAAGCCCACATAGTCCAGGAGGTAACACTGGACAAAGACTAAAACAAATGAAATTTAAGGGGAACTATATAAACATATAAAAAGGGAAAGCATATATATAGCCACAGGAATGTAAAGAGTCACTTCACGCTACACCCTAGTTCTAGGCCCTGTGCTAACCACATTGCACACATTATCTCAAATAATTTTTATCCTTTGAGGTACATATTACTTACTCCCACTTCACAGAAGAAAAATTGAGGCAAAGAGAGGTTAAGTAATCTCTCAAGGTTTCATGAGTAGAAAGTAGTAGAGCTAGGAGTTAAACCACAAAAGGCTAGCTTCAGGCCCAGACCACTGAACTACTATTATACTATTAGGAATAAAAAATATAATTTACCATTCTTCAGAGATTCAAATCAGTCCCATAAATATATACCAACTTCAGCTGGTAGTAACAGCTAACACTTAATGAGTACTTACTATCTGCCAGTGTTCTATGGGCCTTGCATGTATTTACTTAATCTTCCCAAAATCCAGTAAGGTAGATACAAATATGATGGTAATTATTAGAACCAGAACTTGAAGGTAATATTCGGAGAAAATTTTATGGAAGAATCTTGGTTTTGAATAAAGGAAGATATGGGTCTAGCACAACATAGTAGCTCAGATGCTATTTAAGTTTCTGAAGAAATATCAACATATTAGTTTTGGTTAATTCTCTGAAGCTCATTACTAAACTGTTTCATGTTTTGAAAATCAAAATATGTAAAATCAGAGTACAATCATGACAAAATGATAACCTAAAATTTGGAAGAGAAACAAAATACAGGGTATTCACTAAACTAATTAGAGTTGTTAACATACCCAGACATAGCCTCTTGACGTCATTTTATTCGTAACTATTCTATCAACTGAGCCTTGTGTCAATAAAATACAGAAATACTGAACTTCAGTAGTCAAAATGCTCTTTTAAAATAATTTTCTTTCCTATGTAAAGTTAAATTCTCAAAGTTTTTTATCAATCCTGTTAAAAATAAGAAAATTTTAAGTTTGAGATTTTCACAAAATACAAAACGATTTGCAAATATCTGTTAATAGTAATAGAGGTCTTGAAGTGTTAAGATGGAATGAAAATATTTCAAACTGTCCTTATTTGACAAAATACACTAAGGTGCCTAAAAAGAAAAGACTATTCTCTTGATTAAGAAGGAAGCAAGGCGACAGCTTTAGCTTTGGAGTCAAGTGGAATTTAAAACCCAGTTTGGTTCTGCCACTTATTATCTAAGTGACTCTGGGAAAGTGATTCACTTTTTTTTTTTTTTAATATTTTATTTATTTATTTGACAGAGAGAGATCACAAGTAGACAGAGAGGCAGGCAGAGAAACAGAGAGAGGGGAGCAGGCTCCCTGCTGAGCAGAGAGCCCGATGCGGGACTCGATCCCAGGACCCTGAGATCATGACCTGAGCCGAAGGCAGAGGCTTAACCCACTGAGCCACCCAGGCGCCCTGATTCACTTTTTCTGAGCCTGGTTCCTAACGTCGAATTCAGGGATAATTCTTCACAGAGTTATACTGAAGATTAAGTGATATAATACATGTAAAGTTCCTGGTACATGATACACATTTAAATAAATGGCTAAGTCTAACACTCTGATAATAGCCATTTATGGACCCACTGAGAAAAATGACAAAAATTAAAAAGAGCAAAAGAAACAAAAACAACTACAGATGGAAAAACAAGAGATTAAAATATATGAATTACACACAGAAAATAAAGTTGAACAGCTTTAAAATTGTTTTTGAAAGCAAGCAATGTATGTGTTATAAGTGAAGAAATAATTAAGTAGCCAAAAATCATGAAATAAATTCCTCAGGTCAGGAAGAGATCAAGGAGAGAATCCAAGAATTTTCTAGAATTAAAAGGGGGGCGGTCTGTAATACAAGGACAAATGAGATGAAATAAAAGAGTCAATCATCACAATTTGTCCTACAGAAAACAGAGGTCCTACAACCTATAGATACTGAATATATATTAACACCATACAAGACCTAAATGTTCATTATTCTACATATGTAGTATCTATCATGAAGTTTCTAAGAGGCATACACAAAATTTCAAAAAAAACTGTAATTCATGTAGTGAATGCCAGAGCACTGAATGGGGAAGGAAATAAAAAACTGAAGAGGAAGATAAATATAAAATAGAAGCAGATGTCTGAAGACTAGACTAGAAGCTCTCTGAGGACAGAATCTATTATCCATCCTGGCTCCTAGAAGCTTTCTATGTAAATTACACCAACATTTATTAGTGAAGAAAATATGGATCAGCAGCTATTTATCAAGTAGAGAGAGCTGAATCATAACAAAACTGCAATGCAGGTGTACTGTGAGGCCTAGGCATTAGAGATCAGAAGTTTTACATAAAAATTTACAACCAATAAGCTTACAGGGAGAGAATGAATATGCTTATTACTTACCACAATCATTCTTCCATCAGAAGTTATGACTGCAACAGTTCCTGATAACTAAATTAAGGAAAGCATTCTCAGGGAATGAAAATGAAAACCTGGGATCTCCTGAGGAAATGGTCTGAATTACTAGGAAAAAGGTGACAGAATTAAGACACAACTACTTAACACAGCACTACATTTACAACGTATCTTTAAGTTTCTAACTTCCTCAAAATTTGTAGTAACTACACAATTAAAACAGGGAAAAATAGAAAAAGAAAATGCCTTTATGTGATCAGTTGTTTCCCTGTCTCAAAACAGCGGAGATGTCTGGTACTTTCACTGGGGAAATAATTCCCATAGGGCTTAGAGCAAGACATTTACCACTTTTCCAGACCTGTTCCTTTATCTCTAAAAGGAAAATTGAAATTAGTGCCAAATTCATCAATACTGAATGCTTTCAAGCGTGCTGAGACACTTTCTTCCAGGACCCGGCCTCTGGAATTCAAAAAAGCAGCTATAGTCCACGTCAAAGGTGCCAATATGCTTGCACAATTAAGCATCTAGTATTTCACTTTTGTTCCAAATTTATACATGAGAGCAATGTAGTGTTTCTGTCCTGAGATTTTAAAATGGTTAATACTTCTATAGGGTACATTAAGACTCCACACGGGGTTTTACAAGTTGTTTGCTCTTCATGAGTATCAACTACAACAGCAAGCATTATTTTCATTCTATCAACAAAGAAGTTGAGACTTCAAGTGGTAAAGGGGCAGAAGTTCAACTTGTGCACCATCTTTAAAGTTTTTGGTATCTTCGAACAATAAGCAAAGTCTATGAATAAAACAAATTCTTGGATTGCAAGACCCTCCTCGCCGCTAGGACGACTGTTGATCTTATTCCCAAACGTGAACGTATAGGCCCTACGGTAGTACAGAGAAACAGAGAGCTGATTTCTATAGAGAAAGGGAAAAGTTCGGAATATCACATTGTTCTGTTTTGTTTTGTTTTAGGTTAAAATTAAAAGGCGCTTTGGGCCCCCAGGAGCGGCGGGCTCCAGCCCCGGGAGCGGGACTGGAGGGTCCCTCGTTCTGAAGCCCCTCATCCGCATGCAGCCCAGGCCCCGCAGTGGCCGGGCATCCCAACCGCCCGCCGACCCCGACCCCCGGTCTCTCCAGCACCAGCCCTCTCCAGTGCGGACGCGGGCTTCGCCATGGCTCCGGCTGTAGCCCGCGGCAGCCGGCCGGAGGATACGGTTGATGTAGTTTTCCAAGGCGGACGTCATTATGCTCTGCCCGGCAGTTCTGAACAACACAGGAACACCAGCGCCAATTGCAGCTAGAAAGGCCCGCCAGGAACCCGCAGCGGCTCCCGCCGACTGGCGGCAGCAAATATCGCGAGAGTCACAACGTAGTAGCGAGCCAGTGAGAGATGGAGAGAAACCAGCCAACCACACTTGAGAGGCAAAGCGCTGGCGAGTTAATGCGCGTGCGTAGTGTATTTCCGCTGTTTTTCCGGTCTGCGATCTCAGCTGCCGGGTGTGACAAAAGCGAGCAGGAGGCGGAAGGAAGGAGGCAGGTTCCTGAAGGTGGGAGAGCGAGTTTTCTAGTGGAGTGAAAGACAGGGTGGTAGAAGTTACTGGCGGAAAATGTTGAGAGAAAACAGGGAAGGCGGGAGAAAACGAAACAAGGTGCTTTCATCACAAGTAGAGGACTGTTGTTCTCATATGAAATGTGGGTGTAGGGAAGTGGTGTATGATCCTTGGTTTTCTGCGACACGGGCCGAAAATTCATCTTTTAGAAACTCAGTGGACCAGTCCAAAGTTATGCACATTGCAACGATATGGCATACATCTCTGGAGAACACGACAGTAAAAAGCATGTTCGCATATTCTGCATTTGCCTCAAAAAGTACTCCAGTATGGAGGCGTCGTTACTCTTTTATTTAAGAAACTGACTACAAACACAAAGATGTATGAGGCTCCGAAAACTGCCTCCCTTTTACCACGCCACAAAGTCTCTCTGTCCTCAGGAGGAAATTAGTAAATAAAAGGTCTGCTTGCAGCGCCTGGGAAAGGACGGATGCAGGAAGAGGCGTCCAGATTAAGTCCCAGACTGGGTTTTAGACTTGGCTCTGCTAACGAATTATGTGTGTCCTTGCACAAGTAACAGCAACTTACCTGGGCCACTGTTTCCTTATATCCTGTCACAGGTATTATTTTGGATAGTACCACATATTACTAGAAAACATCACTCTCATTTTACTGTAACTTAACAATTGAAGTCAGGAAAGGATCTATATATAAAATAGCAACGAGAGCTATTCTTTGTACAGAAACTCTATGGTTTTAGTTAGGCTTGTGATTTCTTAACTGAAGAATTGTGGGTTTGAAATAACTTGCAGTGTGAGTAGTTTTCTTCTGAAAAGTGAAGCATCTGTTTTCATTACAGCATACCCACAAAATTACCTACAGATCACTCCCAAATGGTTATTAATATTTTATATACTGAAAGTTACTCTGATCTGTTTGAAACCACGTATAGGTAGGAATTAGGGATTATTTTTGGGGGGGGGAAATGAAAGTATCTTTCATAAATGAAAAAATGAAGATACTGTGTGATTTGCAAATGTTACACATTGAAATAAAAGAAAAAGCACTAATTAGTGATAAATGAGGTATCATTAGTAAGAAGTTTTTTTAAAAAAGTAATGTGCTATGTTTTTAAAATAAATAATAGTCCATATAGTTTTTCACTCTTGGAGTGCCTATGTCTCAAAATATTTATTAAAATTATATAGGAACTTACAGAACTAATTTTATTATAGGTACATCACAAGTTTATGACCTTGTGTAGTTGCCGTTAAATTAATATGCAAGATAAATAGCAGATGTCTAGTGTTTATGGAGCATCACAAAAATCTTGTTGGTTTGAAATTTTTTTCCACAAGTCTTAACAGTGCTGTATTTTCTGTAGTCCTAAGGGTCACAGAGGCTGAGAGAAAGCCTATGGATAAAGTTCAGTTAGTAAGACAAAAAAAAATGAGTTACATCCAGATGACCTTGGGAATACATGGACATAGAGAGTTCAACACCTCATAAAGGTAAATTAAGTTCCAATAGAGGAAAAGGATATGTATAAACATCTGACAACTAAAAAACTAAAGCATACAGTGAGACCTTTAGTTTTAGTCAAAACCTCTCAAAGTGCTACTCATTTAAATGATACCCTATCGCTGTTAAAAAGAGTCAACCAAAGAATGCTGGAGTAGATACTCATTTTTACCCCATTAGTTCTGAATCTAAACTTTAAGCAGAAAAGTAAATTTTGCTTTCATATTTAGTTCATTTAAGACTAGTCGAATAGTGTATATATCTGTAGCCCAGTCTTGAGCCTCGTCCTCATTAATAATCCAATTGCCTGTATCTAGAACAACAGTCAAGATTTATCAAGAAAAGGACAGAAAAGAGATAGAAAGGAGAATCTGTAGATGTGACATTCCTGGGAGTTACTTTCTGTTGGTAGAAACCAACGTATATAAAATGGGTCTCCGGATGTACTGCTCAGAAGTATCTTAATGATTGTCCTGAGAAGTAAGACATAACTCATCTCCCTTTGTATTCTGTTTTCTTTCATTAACCTGAAAAATCAGACTCCTACTAGGATCTGGAGAAACTGAATTTGCACTTTCCTGTGAATGGCCCGTGGAAAATACTACTTTTAACTTAATATGGTATGAACTTTTATTTACTTCTATTTTTTATTGATTTACATTCCTGTGAGTTCCAGAAGTGTCAAGTGCCATCCAGTTAGCAATATTGAATAGATCTTTCTAGGGTTTTCCAAAGCACAAAAGGACATAAATCATGATCTCTCCTTACAAGGAAATTCCTGAGTAAGTACAAAACTTTAATTATAAACATGAAATAATTAGTACATGGAAAAACAATAACTATTCCAAATTATAAAGAAAGATAATTGATGTGGAAATATTAACTCATTTAACACTATAAATTACAAAGTGTTTCTCATAGTTCTTTTTTTGTCTTTTAAGGTATTAGGATAGTCATTTTAAACTCCATTTGTTAAGGGATGGAAAAAAAAGAATCAAATACAACAAACTTGTTAATTGAGAAAAGCAGTGTAGAATCATGATTAAGAACACTGACTCAAGAACTAGCCTAGAGGTTTGGATTTTTCTAGATTTGGATACTGTGTAACTTTGAGTGGATTACTTAATCTTCTTGCCTCAGGTGTGGGGGGATGGTGGAGTCCACTGCATACTATACATTCAGCTGTTGTTTCTTGATAGCATAAGACAAAGTGCTAGGAAAAATTAAATATGAGCCAATCCGCCTTCCATGTTATTCTGACATTACTCCCCTATTTAATAATCACATGAGCTGATTTATATTGTACAAAACAGTGCTGTAGCACAACAGACTGTTACTATTCCACTGAGAATCTGGGCTTTAAATACGGTTAATCTGCCCCCTTTTTACTTCTCTCCTCCTGTGGCTCATCCTGTCTTTTAGCACCAGGTGGTTTTTTTGGGCAGGCAGGACTTAAGGCTTTGTGCCCTACGAGGATACTTGAATTCATACAGAGTGGGGTGGCTTTAATTAAAAAGCAAGTAAAGAGGAGGACTAATCCAGATGGAGCACTTGGAACTGAGCCTTTATATATATATATATATATATATATATATATATATATATATATATATATATATATTTATATATATATATATATATATATATATGTGTGTGTGTGTGTGTGTGTGTGTGTGTGTATGTATCAATTGCCATCTATGTGTTATCACTATCACAAAGCAAGTTAATGTTTCTTACATTATTTTAAGCTGCACATTTACTTGAATTTTGTTATTTTTGCTAGCATCTACAGCTTAGTATGTTTAGTGTCTTGGGTTGCAGTACAGGTAAAATTACATTGTCCTTTTCATTGTGATTTTTGGCATGACAAATTTGGAAAATAATATTGAAGAATGAAATTACTTTGACTTAACTTGCTAGAATTTTTCACCCGAACCCATTCCTGCCTTTGTATGTAGATTTTTTTAAAGATCAGAAGGAACTGATATCCAAGAGTATATTCAAAGGCTGTCTGCATTTTTGAGATATCAGTACCACTGGGAAGACTAAGAAAAGCAAATAGGATATTGTGTTAGGCAGAGTGATCCCCACCCCAACCCAAAGTATGTTCACATCCTAATTTCTGGAACCTGTGATAATGTTACCTTGAATGACAAAAGAGTCTTCAGATGTGATTAAGGTTGAGGACCTTGAGATGGGGTGGATATCCTGGACTATCCAGATGGTCCCACTCTATGCACCTGAGTCCTTAAAAGTGAAAGAATGAGAAAGAGGAGTGGCTCTGAGAGATGTATGTGAGAAGAACTAGTTCCACTGTTCATGGTTTTGAAGTTGGGAGAAAGGGGGCCATGATCCAAGGAATGTGGTCATCTTTAGCTAGGAACAGCTCTTAGTTAACAGCCAGTAGGAAAACAGGGACCTTCATCCCACAAAGGCTAGAAACTGAAATCTGCTCCTAGACCAAGTGGGAAGGAAATAGATTCTCCTTCAGAGCCTCCAGAAAGGAACACATTCTGCCAACACCTTGATTTTAATCCAGTCTGCTCCATACCAGACTTCTGACCCTATAGAACTGTGAGATAATAGTTTTGTTTTTTCAGCCATTAAGTTTATGGTAATTGTTATATCAGCAATAGAAACTAATGGAGATAGTCAATGTCTTAATTTATTATCTTCCTGGATTTTGACTAAGGAAGTCATTTGGAAAATCAACTGTACTGTATCTTAGAGATCTTGAGCATATTTGATTTTGGAGCACTTAAAACCAACTATGAACTATTGTTCATGACCATCTTTCTCTGTGGTACAAAGTCCTTCTAAATTCTTTTTTTTCTTTTTTTTTTTTTAAGATTTATTTATTTGACAGACAGAGATCACAAGCAGGCTGAGAGGCAGGCAGAGAGAGAGAGAGAGAGAGAGAGGAGGAAGCAGGCTCCCTGCTGAGCAGAGGGCGCGATGCGGGGCTCGATCCCAGCATCCTGGGATCATGACCTGAGCCAAAGGCAGAGGCTTTAACCCACTAAGCCACCCAGGCGCCCCTCCCAGAATATCCTCCACAGTGGAATTAAGTAAAACATGGGTTTCTTCAACCCAAATTACTATTTACTTCGTGTATGTCTTTTTTTTTTTTTTTAATTTAAAAAATTGCACTTAGAAAAGAAAATGAATTCCTTATGGTAGTAAAACCTATAAAAATGCCCTGGAAAAAAGTTTTATTTAGTCATTGTTATACTAATCTCAACTTCTTCACCATCCATTTGTTCCTTAACCCTTTGTTAGCATCCAAGCATTCTCTAGGAAATTCAATTAGGATTTTACAATTGTCAAACCTGATGGCATTTTTCTTTTCTTTTTTTTTTTTTAATTAACATATAATGTATATTTGTTTCAGGGGTACAGTTCTGTTATTCATCAGTGCTCACCATAGCACATACCCTCCCCAATGTCCGTCACCAGCCACCTCATGCTTCCCACCCCCCTCCACTTCAACAACCCTCAGTTTGTTTCCTGAGATTAAGAGTCTCCCTATATCATTTAGTCTTGTTTCATTTTCCCTCCCTTCCCCTATGACCCTCTGTCTTATTTATCAAATTCCACATATCAGTGAGATCATATGATAATTGTCTTTCTCTGATTGACTTATTTCACTTAGCATAATAGCCTCCAGTTCCACCCACATCGTTGCAATGGTAAGATTTCATTTTTTTGATTGCTGCATAATATTCCATTGTATGTATGTATGTATGTGTATATATGTATATATATGTATGTGTGTGTGTGTATATGCATATATATATGTGCATATATATGCATATATATATACATATATATATATGTGTCACATTTTCTTTATCCGTTCATCTGTTGATGGACATCTAGACTCTTTCCTTAATTTGGCTATTGTGGATATTGCTGCTATAGACATTGGGGTGCTGGTGCCCCTTTGGATCAGTACATTTGTATCTTTAGGGTGAATACCTAGTAGTTCAATTGCTGGGTCATAGGGTAGCTCTATTTTCAACTTTTTGAGGAACCTCCATACTGTTTTCCAGACTGGCTGTACCAGCTTGCATTCCCACCAACAGTGTAGGAGGATTCGTCTTTCTCTGCATCCTCACCAACATCTGTTGTTTCCTGACTTGTTAATTTTAGCCATTCTGACTGGTGTGAGGTGGTATCTCACTGAGGTTTTGACTTGTATTTCCCCAAGGCCAAGTGATGTGTCTGTTGGCCATTTGGATGTCTTCTTTGCAGAAATGTCTATTCATGTCTTCTGCCCATTTCTTGATTGGATTATTTGTTCTTTGGGTGTTGAGTTTTATAGATTTTGGATACTAGCCCTTTATCTGTTATGTCATTTGCAAATGTCTTCTCCCATTCTGTCAGCTATCTTTTGGTTTCGTTGACTATTTCCTTTGCTGTGCAAAAGCTTTTGATCTTGACGAAGTCCCAGTAGTTCATTTTGGCCCTTGCCTTTGGCAGTGTTTCTAGGAAGAAGTTGCTGTGGCTGAGGTAAAAGAGGTTGCTGCCTGTGTTCTCCGCAAGGATTTTGATGGATTCCTGTCTTACATTGAGGTCCTTCATCCATTTTGATTCTATTTTTGGGTGTGGTGTAAGGAAATGGTCCAGTTTCATTCTTCTGCATGGTGCTGTTCAGTTTTCCTAACACAATTTGTTAAAGAGACTGTCTTCTTTCCATGGACATTCTTTCCTGCTTTGTCAAAGATTAGCTAACCATAGAGTTGAGGGTCCATTCCTGAGATCTCTATTCTGTTCCATTGATCTATGTGTCCTGTCATGATGATTACAGGTTTGTAATAGAACTTGAAGTCTGGAATTGTGATGCCGCCAGCATTGGTTGTCTGTCAACATTCCTCTGGCTATTCAGGGTCTTTTCTGGTTCCATATAAATTTTAGGATTATTTGTTTCATTCCTTTGAAAAAAGTTGCTGGTATTTTGATAGGGATTGCATTAAATGTGTAGATTGCTCTAGGTAGCATAGGCATTTTCACAATATTTGTTCTTCCAATCCATGAACATGGAATGTTTTCCATTTCTTTGTGTCTTCCTCAATTTCTTTTATGAGTAGTCTATAAAAGTATAGAATGCTTTTATGAGTATTCTATAGTTTTCTGAGTACAGATTCTTTGCCTCTTTGGTTAGATTTATTCCTAAGTATCTTATGGTTTTGGGTGCAGTTGTAAATGGGATTGACTTCTTAATTTCTCTTTCTTATGCCTTGTTGTTGGTGTATAGAAATGCAACTGATTTCTGTGCATTGGTTTTATATCCTGACACTTTACTGAATTCCTGTATGAGTTCTAGCAGTTTTGTGGTGGGCTCTTCTGGGTTCTTCACATAAAGTATCATATCATCTGGAAAGGGTGAGAGTTTGACTTCTTTATTTCTTTTTGTTGTCTGATTGCCAAGGCTAGGACTTCTAGTACTATGTTGAATAGCAATGATGATAGTGGACATCCCTGCCATGTTCCTGACCTTAGGGGAAAGGCTCTCAGTTTTTCCCCATTGAGAATGATACTCACTGTGGATTTTTTATAGATGGCTTTGATGATATTGAGGTATGTACCCCCTATCTCTACACTGTGAAGAGTTTTGATCAAGAAAGGATGCTGTACTTTGTCAAATGCTTTTCTTGCATCTATTGAGAGTATCAAATGTTTCTTGTTCTTTCTTTTATTAATGTATTATATCACATTGATTGATTAGTGATGTTGAACCAGCCTTGCCGCCCAGGAATCAACCCTACTTGGTTGTGGTGAATAATCCTTTTAATGTACTATTAGATCCTATTGGCTAGTATTTTGGTGACAATTTTTGCATCTGTTTTCATCAGGGCTATTGTTCTGTAATTCTCCTTTTTGATGGGGTCTTTGTCTGGTTTTGGGATCAAGGTAATGCTGGCCTTATAAAATGAGTTTGGAAGAGTACTATTTTTTAGAACAGTTTCAGGAGAGTAGGTATTAATTACTTAAATGTTTGGTAGAATTCCCCTGGGAAGTCATCTGGCCTTGGGCTCTTGTTTCTGGGGAGATTGTTTATTACTGCTTCAATTTCCTTACTGGTTATGGGTCTGTTCAGGTTTTCTATTTCTTCCTGGTTCAGTTTTGGTAGTTTATATGTCTCTAGAAATGCATCCATTTCTTCTAGATTGTCTAATTTGCTGGCATATTGTTGCTTATAATATGTTCTTATAATTGTATTTCTTTGGTGTTGGATTGATCTCTCTTCTTTCATTCATGATTTTATAAATTTGGGTCCTTTCTCTTTTCTTTTTGGTAAGTCTGGACAGGGGTTATCAATCTTATTAATTCTTTCAAAGAACCAGCTCCTAGTTTCATTGATCTCTTTACTGTTCTTTTGATTTCATTGATTTCTGCTCTGATTTTTATTATTCCTCTTCTCCTTCTGGGTTTAGCTGTTCTTTCTCCAACTCCTGTAGATGTTGGGTCAGGTTGTGTATTTGAGACCTTGTTTCTTGAGAAAGGTTTGTATTGCTATATACTTTCCTCTTAGGACTACCTTTGCTGTGTCCCAAGGTTTTTGAACAGTTATGTTTTCATTTTCATTTGTTTCTATGAATTTTTAAAAACTTCAATTTCCTGGTTGACCCATTCATTCTTTAATAGGATGCTCTTTAGGGGTGCCTGGGTGGCTCAGTGGGTTAAAGCTTCTGCCTTTGGCTCAGGTCATGATCCCAGGGTCCTGGGATCAAGTCCCACATTGGGCTCTCTGCTCAGCAGGGAGTCTGCTTCCTCCTCTCGTTCTCTCTGCCTGCCTCTCTTCCTACTTGTGACCTTTGTCAAGTAAATAAATAAAATCTTAAAAAAAAAAAAAAGGATGCTCTTTAGCCTCCATTTTTTAAGTTCTTGCCAACTTTCCTCTTGTGACTGAGTTCTAGTTTCAAAGCATGGTGGTCCAAAAATATGCAGGGAATGATCCCAGTCTTTTGGTACTGGTTGAGACCTGATTTGTGACCCAGGATGTGATCTATTCTGGAGGATGTTCCATGTGCACGAGGGAAGAATGTGTATTCTGTTGCTTGGGGATGGAGTGTTCTGAATATATCTGTGAAGTCCATCTGGTCCAGATTTTATGCAAATAAAAGCCTTTATTTCCATGTTGATATTTTGCTTAGATGATCTGTCCATTTCAATGAGAGGGGTGTTAAAGTCCCTACTGTTATTGTATTATTGTCAATGTGTTTCTTTGATTTTGTTATTAATTGGTTTATATAATTGGCTGCTCCCATATTAGGGCATAGATATTTAAAATTGTTAGATCTTCTTGTTGAATAGACCCTTTAGGTATGATATATGTCCTTCCTCATCTCTTATTTTAGTCTTTGGTTTAAAGTCTAATTTGTCTGATACAAAGATTGCCTCTCCAGGTTTCTTTGGATGGCCATTAGCATGGTAAATGGTTTTCCACCCCCCTTATTTTATATCTGGAGTTCTCTTTGGGTTTAAAATGAGTCTCTTGCAGACAGCATATTGATGGCTCTTGTTTTTTTATCCAATCCAATATCCTTTGTCTTTTGATTGGGGCATTTGGGCCATTTACATTCAGGGTAGCTATTGAAAGCTACGAATATGGTGCCATTGTATTGCCTGTAAGGTGACTGTTACTGTATATTGTCTCTGTTCCTTTCTGGTCTATGTTACTTTTAGGCTCTCTCTTTGCTTAGAGGACCCCTTTCAATATTTCCTGTAGGGCTGGTCTGATGTTAACAAGTTCTTTTAGTTTTTGTTGGTCCTGGAAACTTTTTATCTCTTCTTCTATTTTCTTTTTTTTTTTTTAAAAGATTTTATTTATTTATTTGTCAGAGAGAGAGAGGGAGAGAGAGCAAGCACAAGCAGACAGAATGGCAGGCAGAGGCAGAGGGAGAAGCAGGCTCCCTGATGAGCAAGGAGCCCGATGTGGGACTCGATCCCAGGACGCTGGGATCATGACCTGAGCCGAAGGCAGCTGCTTAACCAACTGAGCCACCCAGGCGTCCCTCTTCTTCTATTTTCAATGATAGCCTAGCTGGATATAGTATTCTTGGCTGCATATTTTTCTTGTTTAGCGCTCTGAATATATCATGCCAGTTCTTTCTGGCCTGCCAGGTCTCTGTGGATAAGTCTGCTGCCAAACTAATGTTTCTGCCATTGTAGGTTATAGACCTCTTGTCCTGAGCTGTGTTCAGGATTTTCTCTTTGTCTCTGAGACTTGTAGGTTTTACTATTAGATAACAGGATGTTGACCAATTTTTTATTGATTTTGAGGAAGGTTCTCTGTGCCTCCTGAATTTAGATGCCTGTTTCCTTCCATTGGGGAAGTTCTCTGCTGTAATTTGCTCCAGTATACTTTCTGACCCTCTCTTTCTTTCTTCTTTTCTGGGATCCCAATTATTCTAATATTGTTTCATCTTATGCTATCACTTATCTCTTGAATTCTCCCCTCATGATCTAGTAGTTGTTTATCTGTCTTTTTCTCAGCTTCTTTATTCTCCATCATTTGGTCTTCTATATCATTAATTCTCTCTTCTGCCTCATTTATCTCAGGAGTTGGAGCCTCCATTTTGATTCTACCTCATTAATAGCCTTTTTTATTTCGACTTGGTTAGATTCTAGTTCTTTTATTTCTCCAGAAAGGGATTCTCTAGTATCTTCTATGCTTTTTTCAAGCCCAGCTAGTATCTTGATATTCATCATTCTGAACTCTAGTTCCAACATCTTACTGAGTCCGTATTGATTAGGTTCCTGGCAGTTGGTACTGCCTCTTGTTCTTTTTTTTGAGGTGAGTTTCTCCATTTTGTCATTTTGTCTGGAGAACAGATGAATGAGAGAACAAAATGCTAAAAGGGTAACAAGAACCCCAGTAAAATATACACTAAACAAATCAGAAGAGCTGAAACCAGGGGGAAAGGAAAAATATATATATATTATCAGGCTGGTGAATAGAACAGAGCCACACACTAGATTTTGGGTGTATTTTCATGAGTTAAAAGCAACTGCCTCCCAAAATTTTAAGGAAAGAAAAGCATATGTATATATACAAAAATTAGGGTAAATACGATGAAAGGAAGGAATATGATTGTAAGATGAAAATTTTAAAAGATTTTTAAAAAGGAACTGATAAGATAAGAAGTTGGTTGGGAAACAAAAGGAGAGAATGTGATTAGGCAGGAGACTAGAACAAACCCATATACTAGATTTAAGGTATATTTTAGTCTGTTAGAAGAAACTGCCTCTCAGAATCTTAAAGAAAAACATATATGTGTGTGTGTGTGTGTGTGTGTGTGTGTTTATATACACACAAAAAATAAGGGTAAATACAATGAAGGGATAGAATATGATTGTAAAATGAAAATTAAAAAGATCTTAAAAAGAATTGATAAGCTAAGATGTTGGTTGAAAAAGGAAAGAAGAAAAAAATAGAAAAATAAAAAATAAAGAAAATTTTAAAAATTAACTTTGAGTGACTAAAGAATCATGGGGGAGAAGCCATGAATTCTATGTGCTATATTTCTCTAGTGCTGGAGTTTTGCAGTTCTCATTGATCAGTAATCTTGGACTTTCTTGCTGATCTTCTGAGCAGGGGCCTGTTGCAGTGATTCTCAAATGTCTTTACCTGAGGCAGAACTGCACTGCCCTTGCCAGGCACCAGGCTGAGTAATCTTCTCATTTTTGCTCTCAGTAGCTTTTGTTCCCTGAAAGCCTTCTGTACAGCTTTGGAGGACAAGAATGAAAATGGTGGCCTCCCAATCTCTGGCCCTGGAATAGCTGAGAGCTCTGGCCATGGAGGAGCTAAGAGCTCCACTCCTCAGTGTGCCCTTAAAGAAAAGCAGTGAGTCACTCCTGTATCCCTGGTTTCTGGCCACACTCTATGCTCACCCAGACTGTAACCCAGCATTTCTGTCCCTGGCACATGACCCCGTTTGGAGTTTCCAAGCCCAGCAGATTCCTACAGCGCACTCCCCTGCCACTCCTCCCAGTGGAGGAAGGGGTGGGGGGGCATCTCCCCAGATCTGCCACTTGTGGGGTCCCTGCTCGAAGAGTAGTGGCCCAACTATGCCTCAGATCACAGTTTATGGCAACCCCAATATGAAAACCCACTCCTCAGCTCCATCTTTGCAACTGGCTTCCCTGCTCCAGTATTTGGGAGCTCTGCCACACTCAGGCACCCCCAGTCCTTCTGTGACCCCAAGGATTAAGACCACACTGTCCCAGCAAGGGTTCCAACCCCCCTGCTTAGCCACTGGAGCGACGTCCCTTAGCAGAGCGGACTTCTAAAAGTTCTGATTTTGTGCTCCGCTGCTCTATCACTTGCTGGTAGCCGGCTGACAGAGGCTCCCTACCTCCAGGGTCTATCTTCCCATATATTGCCTCCGATTCACTTCTCCACACGTCCTACCTTCCAGAAAGTGGTCACTTTTCTTTTCATAGAATTGCTGGTATTCTTTTCTTTGATCTCCTGTTGAGTGTGTATGTGTTCAGAATGGTTTGATAATGATCTAGCTGAATTCCTGGGACCAGAAGAAATTTAGGTCTCCTGTTTCTCCACCATCTTGCTCCCATGTGTGTGTTTCTGACTTAAACTGTCTTTATCATAAGGTCAGGGAGTGGTACATGTTCAACCTTTACTGAAATCCTAAGTGTTCTTTATCAAGCACTCAGTCTTCTCAGCCTTCATCTCTCCTGTGACCATGGTCTGTGATTCTAGTTTTTTTGAGATTTGTTTTGGCCAAAGTCATTTTGTTAGTAAATCACAGAGCTGGTTTTTGAACCTAGCCAGTCAAGCTCCACTTAGGAGCTTTAGGTATAATACCACCTTAGTTACTACCATAATGGCCATTTTGACCAGCTTTGAGATATGATTATTCCATTTTTCTGAATTTAATAGTTTGTACCATGAATAACAAAAAATCAGATTAGATTTCAGAAGTATGTGTGTTGTTTCTTCCCTTTCTTCCTTCCTTCCTGTTGTTGACATTTCAGTCCAGAATGGCAGAAACATTTTCCAAGTCATTACCCCATGTGATAATAACTCATGTCATGAGATTTTTCATGCATAAAAAATAACAGAAAATGAAGAATCATTTGCCTTCTAACATGTGCATCAGAAATTAAAACCACAGACATAATGCAGTGGATTAAATGAAGTCATCAGCAGAAAATTTTTTGGAAACAGAAAGTGGTAATTCAAATTAAACATGCCTCTTCATCAGGCCCTTTTTTTTTGGTCTTCAACATCAGAAGCTCTGGAGATATAGCATAGTATATCGGGTACTTTTTTTTTTTCTTGGTCTTTCTTTAAGCAAGAGAGCACCAGTCTCTGCTTATAACTTTGTCAGACTCTGAATGGGGACCTACAGAGACTGCAGTCTTATGGTCATACCAGTTGCAGCAAGAGCAGGTTCATAAAGGAACCATACTACTGATGCTACCAGTAGCCTTAGCTTCAGTCTATTTAGTTTGGCAGTGGGATCCACAGGATCCTCACTGACCCAGCTTTGCTGTGTGTTTAGGACATGCTGCATGGCTATGTAACTTCAGAATCTTATTCTCTAGCCTGTCTCACAATTATGGAGCTATTGAAAATCTTTTAATAATCCTTTCCTGGTTAAATCAGCTCAAGTGGATTTCTGGTTTCAAACTGACAACTGTTGAGAATTCTGACTGTAGAAATGTTCTAGCAGTGAGCTACAGTGATCTTCAGACATTTTTTGCTTATTTCTTCTACATTTTTTTAAATTATTTTTTTAGTGATCCCTACACCCAGCCTGGGACTTGAAACCATGACCCTAAGTTCAAGAGTCCCACGCTCCATCGACTGAGCCAGCCTGGTGCCCATCTTCTACATTTTTTTAAACTAAAAAATAATTTTAACCTTTTTATACAAGCTTACTCTATAACTCTAAATTTTTGTATCATAAGTTTATTAATTACAAAGAATGTTATTTCTGCCACATAGTATTTTGTGTATGTGCTTTAAATATGTATTCATTAAAACCTTGGCACTGCAGATTTGACTTGTAGGTTTATGGCAAAGCCCATTATCAGACCCATGAGCTTTTTTTTTCAATTTCAGTAAATAAGTTACCATGAATTCTGTGAGAACTGAATATCCCTGCACATCCTTTCTGGGTGTGTTGTGGATATAAGATCCTAGTCACTCTACTTGGGCCTATTTTATGTCCCTTTTAACTCAATTTCTAGATACATAGGTGCATTAATAACCATTTTCCAGTTCTCTCAAAACTATTTCATTGTGCTCTAGTGACTTTTATTTGTTGATATGTGCATTTCTGTGTTTGACGGCTTTTTCTGGAGCCCTGTCTATGTAGTGGTAAGTTGGAAATGCTAGGAACTTAGTGCTACCAGGGAGCAGTCTTCAGTCAGTGACTGACAGGGTGGGTTTATAAATACCTCAGCCCCTTAATCAAGGTGAGATAATTCAGTTGGGATCTCTTCAGTCATTCAGTACAGTAGCTACATTAAGAGTGCACCTTTCATGGGCTGCCTTCTTTCCTTGTGACACTTCTCTACCCTCTTACTGGTTTTCCCTAAATAAACTATTTGCGCTTGAAGTTTTTCCTCAGGATCTGCATCTGGGAGAACCTGAACTGAGATCATAAATACTTCTTCCTTTCAAAGAAATCTAGATCTTTCTTGAGTTTGAGGATAGCTGTAGCCTAACCACAGCCCTTGTCATCATCCGATTTCACCTGATCTCATGATGCAAAGGACGGGATGGGGCTTCTAGGCAGGCCTCTTTAAATATCCCTAGGTAAACAATCACCACTGCCACCAGAGTTGTTCTGAAGTGGAGTGTTTACTCAAAAATGAAATACCTGTGTATGGTACCTTAACTAGGTTGCGGCACTGAAACTTCAGTAAGGCTCAGTGATGTAGCAAGAAATGAGTGCAGGAATTACTCAATTATCTGACTATGGCATAGGAAAACTTTATGATGTTAGAATAGACTCTTGACTTTGGATGTTCCTTAATCAAACCTGAAATGACATAAAAGGCAGAGAATGAGCCCACAGTTGAGCGCTGCTCTGACCTGCTGATTCCTTCCTCTGGAAGTGTGAGATCCCTAGGCTCTGGATGTGCCTCATGGTTGGCACAGTGACTCATCTATATCCTAACCTCATGTATATCCTTTCCTCCATTTGCTTACTGGTTCAAAGGCAAAGTGAATGTTCCACTGAGTGGATCTGAGTGGCCATTCTGACCTATCCGTAAACACTGTCCAGCCTGTGTTCTTGCCAGAGGTAGGTGCCACCAGTAAACCTGTGCATCTCCCAAACACTGGGCTCTTCGGGGAAACATTTGGCAAATCTGAGCTCACCTTCTTCCTCAGTACCACATTCAGACCAGACACTCAGTACCAGACATTCAGAAGATTGAGCCAAACTCACAGTTTGGTGATTTGGTGGTGGAAATGAAGGTTTGAACCACCCATGTCTCTTTCCTGGAGTAATGGGATATGGGATGTAGAGTTTGCAAAGGCTTCTCCAGTTTTCCTCAAATCATACTGGGAGGCTCAGTTAGTTAGGTGTTTGTCTCTGGATTTGGGCTCAGGTCATGATCTCAGGGTAATGAGATCAAGCCTCGCATCCAGCTCTGCACTCAGCATGAAGTCTGCTTGTCCCTCTCCCTTTGCTCCTTTCCCCGCTTGTGCACTCGCTCTCTCTCGAATAAATAAATAAATAAAATCTTTAAAAAAAATAAAAATCATACTAACATGGTGACAGTGCACTCCATCTTTCTGTGAGACTGACCTTGTTATAATCTCTCTCTGAGTCCTGGGATCTCTTTACAGACTTTCTGTTTAGTGGAATATCTAGGACAGAGTCCAGAAGGACAACTTGAAGAAAGCATTTCTGTGTTAATGTGTTCCCAAGAGGAATCGGTAAAGAAGCAAGGGAAGTAGGAGAAGAGAGGGGAGGAATCCCAAGCCAGGTTCATTTGCAGGCTAGTTCTCACCCAATGTAGTTTCAGTTGCACCTCACTGGGAAATGATGATGTGTGTTATGACACTGTGCAGTTTTGTCTTTGTTGGGGGCAAGGGACCTGGGCTTCTACTACTCCCTGCCAATCCTTAGGAAGGGTTGCCTGGAGTGGGGGCAGCAGACCTCCAGCTTAGTGGAAGTGAAGGCAAAACCCAACCAACTCACAGGTAGGCAGTATTCTGGAAAAGAGTGCAGGTCCTTGCCTCTGGAAGTAAGCACATGTGAAGCCAGGAGAGAGGTGCCCAGAAACTATGAAGGCAGTCCCAAGGGACCAGGGGATCTGAGTGGCACACCAAGAGTGTCCACTTTAGTAGGCGATTTAAGTTTTTTGTCCATTTAAGTTTTGGGACTATTTGAAGTGGGAAAATGTTAGGATCAGAAGATAATTACAATTTGCTAAAAGAGATTTTAAAAATATGTTTCCACTTCTTAACAAGGTTTACAGCCCCCAAACACATTCACTGGTGATCAAGGCAATCTTCTGGTACATGGACAGGGATTATAATGAAAAAGGATTTATAGAGAGAATGATGCACTATATAGAATACATTTTTGTGACATCATTACATCTGTGATGTCTGAAACATCTGTTGGCACACTTTATCATTGGACTGCTCTTTAAAATATATGTGTTCCGGGTTTTCTCAGGAGTTTTCATAGCTTGAGGGCACAGAGGAAATCATAACAGTAATAACTCAGATTTCTCTACCTCCTACCTAATCTGCCTCATGCAGGATTTCCGTCTCCCATTCAAAGTCTTCTTGGTCATTCTGGGAGTCCATGTGGGGTGTTTTGCAGTAACTCGCCAGGAGTCTTTTATTTTATTCTAGATTTTTTTTACTGATCATGGAGTCTTGAGAATTTTCTTTGGGGTGACCCTTTCTACCGGTTACTCATGCCTGTAGTGACAAGATGAATGTCTATGGAAGATTGGGGTAAAAGAGGATTTTCTCCCAAAACTTCTAGAGCTTCAGATTGTCAAGGGTGCCAAAGTGATAGTCTGTTCTTAGTATCTTTCCTGTGCTAAAGCTGTATTGTATTCAGATCGTAAGGGCCTCTGTAGCATAGCTTGTTACTGGTTTCTGAAGGAGGGCTGCATGTGTACCTGAGTCTCAGATAATCTTTGGGAAAACAAGTCTTTCTTGTTTCTGTCAGTACTGGCCTCCATGCTCCCAGACTTTAGACATTACTGTGATTGTCTTCATCCTCTTTTTTCCCATTCCATATGAATGAGCTTTTGCAAATAGATGACTGCAAACACTTGAGAAATTCTCAGTCTGACCTGAATACAACTTTATCTTCAATGTGTCTTTTCCTGATACCCCTCCAAAGAATCATACACACACACTCCAGATACATAATTTCTGTATTTTTGTAGTGGTATTTAACTTGTCCTGTTCACTTCTTCAAAAATCTTTAATGAAAGTTTGACATACAAAAAAAAAAAAAAAAAAAAAGTTATGTGATACAGAGTAACAAATGAATAAGACAGTTTTCTTAAGACATTTACAATTCTTCTGGCAGATACAGATGGATTCATAGATGTATACATACATTCATACATACAAACAAACAAGGATTAACGGCTTTGGTTACAGAGCCCATTTCAGATCACACAAATACTTACTTTGAACTAAACCAGATCTCAGACCTCTTGAGCACAATACTTCCTCCAGTATTCCAAATTACCTGCCTACCTTGGCTGAGAGTCTTTCATTTGCGAATAATGGAAAATGTGAACCAAAGTGGATTAAGAAAAAAAAGAAAAAGGTAAAGTATTTATAGATTCATGTAAATGAATTGTCCACAGACTCTTCTAATTTCAGGCTTTCAGGGAGTCTTGATTCATAGGTTCACGATGCTGTCAAGACCCCAACTCCATTTTGATTCCTATAGCTCTTCTTCAGGTGCTGGACTCATTTTTAGGCTAGAGCCCCTCATGGTAGCATTAATTGGCCTCACATTGTTCAGATCAAGTCCCTAAAGCTCTCACAGAAGAACAAGGGAACGTCATAGACTCCTTAGGTAACATTTCATTGGTCAGAATGTGATCCATGTCCATCCCTGAACCAATCAGCATGGTCACGTGCAAGACTCTCTGTTGGACTTACCTTGGGGGTGGGACTTAGGCTCAAACCACATGGCTGAGTTGTGCTGGAATAGGTGAGTTTTGTGATAGAAAATGTTTGGACAAAAAAGGAAGTGAATCCTGAGGAAGCAGCCAGCAAATACCTACTTTTCCCTAAGAGCTATTTGAAACTAGTGTAACAAAACTCCAAAGCTGTAAGTATTTCATAAATTCAGTTAAGACTGAGTTGAATCATGTTTCCTCTATGTAATACCTGTAGTATCTAAAATGTTATTAAAATGTCTATTTTTTTTCCTTTCGCATTTGCTTGAGGTTTTTAATGTAACCATGAATCTAAGTTTGGAAATAAAGATTTAAATAAATATGGCATTTTACCATTGCTGTCCTTCATGAGAAGTACTAAAAATCTTACAGCTCAGTATACATTTATCTTTACTAGGACTCATGGTCTCAAAATTTCTGGACAGGGAGTATAACCTGGGGCCACTGCTAACTCAGGACAGTGAAGTTTTTCTGAGGCTTTACCTTCTATGTTGTCTGCACCTAAATAGCTCCCCTGTACCTTTTCTAAAAATTTATTTATTTGAGAGAGAGAGAAGGAGTGAATGACAGAGAAATTGAGCACATAAACCAGGGCGAGAGGCAGCAGAGGGGGAAAAGCAGGCTCCCCGCTGATCAGGGAGCCCGATGCAGAGTTCCTGGGATCATGACCTGAGCTGAAGGCAGAGGCTTAACCAACTGAGCTACCCAGGTGCCCCTCCCCTGTACATTTTCAAACAGTCTCTAAAAATATGCTCTCTGTACCTTACCCAACAAAGCCTATAATTCCTTATTCTGTTTTCCTTAATAATTGCTTTCAGTCATTTCTCCGTGTCTTAGGGTGTTATGCACACATTGAATAGAATGCTGTGCAAAATAAACATTTTGTTTTAGGTCCAAAAGAACTATACCTTTTTATGTCTGAGAAAATATTTTAAAACTTAACCACCTACACAGCAATAAATCATTTAACAATAACCCTTTAATGCACCATTAGAACTCTTCTAGAATTTCCTAAAAGACCTGGCAGATCATTTCCATGGAAATTGGTCTCATTTTAGAGATACTATCCTAAGGAACATTCCATATTGTTAAAAAAACAAAATTCAACTGAGTAGGTTTGGATATCTAATTGGCGTTATTCGATGATTGATGAATCAGGCAGCATCCCATCTGGGAAATAGAGGAGAGCTCTGAGTTGCACAAAATGGAAAGTTTTTATAGGCAGGAGGGTGAGACAATAAAGTCAGATGAGTGTATTGTTTCAGGTAAAATTACCTTCCCATGCGGGAAGGCCAGGGGGTCTTATCAGGCAGATTACCTCACTGGTACTGACCGTGAAATTCCAGATTGCTTTAAAATTCCACTCCTGGAACAGACGGAAGCTGCAGTTAGGTTAGATATTAAGTTGGTGGGGCTTAGTAAATGACTCCATTTGGGACCTATTTTTTCTTTTTAACCATATAAATAATTCATATTTTCCACAATTTTTTAAAAGTTTTTTAAAAATATTGAACTAGCATTCACATCAGGGTCTGATGAATCAGAGCAGTGCTGACATTCTGACATTCTGCGTAGGCTGAATTAGACCTTACATAAGGTACAAAATAGTATGTCGTATTCTAGGAACTGTGATAGTCAGTGGTGGTGTATATAGATGTACAGTAGTAGTGAAACATTATTAAAACATTATTTTTATTATTCTAACCTGGGTTTCTAATTAATGGTAGTAACAAAATTTCATGCACAAATAAATTTCATGCACAGTGGGAGTTTATTTGAAGAAAAATTAAATAGTGAAATTATATGTCACTTTATATATATATATATATATATATATATATATATATATATATATATATACTGAGATGTCCTCATTTGGAGTAACAGTCGTGAAGGTGGTATAGGAATGACTGAAATTCAGGGAATGTTGACTTTGCCCTTCAGTGTGTGCTAATGGACTTTGTAAATACAAATTAAATGTTACCTTCTATACGGAGGTGATTCTAGATTCCTGAAAGAACTCTGAAAGTTAAACAGTAACAAGTATAGCATTTAGTGCAAAGAAAAGCAGAATCCGCTTACAGAGATTATTATTTATCCTTACATCTGTGTAAGCTGATTTTTCCTTGGCAGAAAGGTATTAACAGTGTAAGGAATGGCTATGTACCTTAGGAGAAGGACGTTTAGAAATAAAGGTGCAGAGAAAGGAAATTTGCAAGAGCAGCCCTCACCTAGAGAAAGGATGTTCTGGTAGGCTGGTTTAAGAAATCACTTGACAGGGGTGCCTGGATGGCTCAGTGGGATCGAGCCTGGTTAAGTCTCTGCCTTCGGCTCAGGTCATGATCTCAGGGTCCTGGGATCGAGCCCTGCATCCAGGGAGACTGCTTCCCCCTCTCTCTCTGCCTGCCTCTCTGCCTCCTTGTGAGCTCTCTGTCAAATAAATAAATAAAATCTTAAAAAAAAAAAAAGGAAAGAAAGAAAGAAATCTCTCGACAAAAATATTGCTGTTGTCACATGGAAGCCAGATTTCATTACACATTCTGGTAATGTAAGTCCTTGTTCTGCTTCTTTGTTTCCCAAACACCCTTGTGATAATTGGGCTCAGTGGTCAGACTGCTCTATCTAGACTGATTGGCATTTACACTCCTTATAAATAAGTGGCTCAAACTGCAGCTTTGTTGGTGTGGATCAGCTTCTTGAGAAGCTAATTATATTCCCATGGATGAGATTGTTTCTAAATCTGAAAGGTTGAAGGCCAGATCCGGACTGGGTGATTGCATGAACATACGCGCCTGCTTTGTGGGGATCTGGGTGAACTGCACATCCAAAAAATCCTGATGTCTGAAGGCTCACCTTTTCTTAACTTTTTTTTTTTTAATATATATATATTTTTTTAAGATTATTTATTTATTTGACAGAAAGAGATCACAAGTAGTCAGAGAGGCAGGCAGAGAGAGAAGGGGAAGCAGGCTCCCTGCTGAGCAGAGAGCCTGATGCGGGGCTGGATCCCAGGACCCTGAGATCATGACCTGAGCCAAAGTCAGAGGCTTAACCCACTGAGCCACCCAGGCGCCCCTCTTAACTTTTTCATCTTTACTGTTCATGTTATTGTGATTTCAACCAAGTTCTTAATGTTATTTTATGTCATATTAACATGGGAGATAGTTTGCAGATATCCTCTTAAGGAAAAAAGTTATTAATTTATGTCTTTTATTTTTGAAAATATAAGGACTCGATGTTTTGCAAGAAATGTTGAGTTATTTGAGTTTCCACCTGCCTGAAATTGAAGCATCGGACACATTAAATATTTCTCATTCGAACTGTTGTGTATCTTTCTCTTTTCTTCATTGCCAGCTTTTTTGAATGAGCCATTTGCTCTCACTGCCTCCACTTCTTTGGTGCCAAGTCTCCCCTCCACCCCCTACCATCTGGCTCCCACTTCCATTATTCTGCTGAAACTCTGTTAGGTTTCTGACTGATAACAGAGCTTCTTAATCCTCATTTCACTTGACTAATCTGCAGAGTTGAATGGCCTGTTTTATGCCATTCTTTTGAAAGCATACCTCCTTCCTTTTCTGATGCCCAAGACCTACTGTCTCCTCTTATTTTTTCTCCTGACAGTGCATACCCCTTTCTCTCTGGTGTATTTTACTGCAAGCTTTTTTGAAAAATAAATATAGTGTGGCAAATGAGTCTCATCTTCAATTCTCTCCCTCCAGTCCAGGCAAATGAGTCTCATCTTCTATTCTCTCCCTCCAGTCCAGTCTATTCTCCTATTTTGAAATTGCGTTGTCATTGATATGCTCTTCTGTATTTGTGTATGCACATACAGTGTATGTTATTTTATGTTGTAAAATTTCACGTATACAGAATCATGTCATCCTTTGTAGCTTGCTTTTACTGAACATTATTTGAGAATTACCTATTTTGATATATCTAGATTGAGTTAATTGACTTTAATTTCTCTGTAAACATTTGTTTATAAATGACAGTTTTAACTACCCTTTAAATATAGACTTTTAAAAAAAAATAAATACAGACTTTTTAAATTAAGACTTGATTGTTTAGAGCCGTTTTATGTTCACAGCAAAATTGAGGGGAATGTACAGAGATTTCTCATCTCTATACTGCCTACCCCCACACTTGCATAACCTCCCTCATTATCAATATCCCCACCAGAGTTGGCATTTGTTACAATTGATGAACCTATATTGACACATCACAATCACCCAAACTTCATAGTTTACACAACAGTTACTTTTGGTGTTGTAAGTACCACGAATTTGGGCAAATGTATGCTGACATGTATCTACCATACAGTATCATATAGAATAGATTCACTGCCCTAAAAATCCTCTGTGTTCTGCCTATTCATTCCTTCCTCCCCACAAACCCCTGGCAACCACTGACTTTTTTATTGCCTCCATAGTTTTGTCTTAGCCAGAAAGTTACAGTTCGAATCATATCGTATGTAGCCTTTTTAGACTGGCTTCTTTCACTCAGTAATATGCATTTAAGTTTCCTCCATGTCTTTGTTGGTTTAATAGCTCATTCTGATTTAGTGCTGAATAGTATTCCATTTTCTGGGTGTACCACACTTTGTTTATCCATTCACCTACTGAAGGGCATATTGCTTCCGGTTTTTGGCAGTTATGAATAAAGCTGCTGTAAACATCTGTGTGCAGATTTTTGTGTGGGTCTGTTTTCAACTCCTGAATTCAAACTTTTAAGAGACTTTGTTGTTATTATTTTATATTTTTTAAAGTGATTTCATCTTATTCCCATCCCACCAGCTACCAGTTATAGACCAGTGACCTCCACAACTCCATTTGCCTTAGAGATCAAGTTGGGGATAATTTCAGCAATCTCCATGTATGTATTTTTTGTAGGTATTGAGCTTGTTTAAATTGCCCATTGTTATTACTCGTGGAAACTTTCATTTCCTCTCACCCCTTATTACTACCGTTGCAAACACTACTAATGTCCCAGTCACGAAAGTAGAAAACTTGGGATCACTTTTTATAACCTATTTCTGTCTTCTTTTTTTTCTCCTAATTGTTTATCTAATCCTGATTCTATACACACAATGTCTGTTTTTTTTTCTATGTCCACTTCCATTGGGTTAGACCAAGCCTTTATTATTCTTACTGAACTAACACAATTTCCTTCCTAAATATTTGCCATGCACCTAGTTTTCCCCCATTACTGTTTATCCTTCATCATGCTGCCATAGTTATCTTTCTAAAAAAGAGCAGATAAATTGTCTAGAAAGGGATAGTAAATATTTTAGGCTTTGTGGATTATGTGGTCTCTGTGGCAGCTATTCAACCCTGCTGTTTTAATATGCTAGTCATTAGACAAGAATACATAAATGACTAGGTATGGCTGTGTTCCAGTAACACTTTGCTTATAAAAATAGTAAGCTAGATTTGGCCCAGGGCTATAGTTTGCTGACCCCTGTCCTACAACATAACTTGGATCATGTATCTTCCGATTTTCTACAGAAAATGCCTTTCCATTTTCTACAGAACATGATGTTCACCATCCTTCTAAATCTGACGTTACTAACTTACCACTTAGGGTCAGTTGCCTCAAGCTCTGAAATTTCCATCTGTAGTCTCATACGTTCCTTGATATCTCCTGATTTGATGGCGATGGAAAAGATGGTTTGGTGGTAGGTGGGCTTGGGGATTTGGTTATGAGAGGATGAAAATGCTTCCATCTGATAGTTCCATAGTCTCAGTAAATGATGGGCAAGGATACCTGCTGAGAGTCAAAGGTAGAAGAGGGAGTAGAAGATCAAAGAAAGAGGATCCTGCTCAATATCATTCTGGGGAGCAGAAATGTAAAATTATTAGAGAACTGTAGCAAGATTTCTGGGTCATACCAAGATTCAAACTGTGGCCTGAGATTATGACTTTAAAGTGAAACTAGTTATGAGATTACCTAATCTGTGATCGGTAACACTCCTGTATGAACAAGGAGAAAGTCTGAAGTCAGAGGAGTTCATACATGGATTGGGGTTTTTGTAGGGTGAGCTCAGTTGAGGGAGAGAAGGAACTGAGAGTTGAAAGTAATTGCAAAGGGGCAACCTGTTGATGATAACGGAATCTGTGCCAAACAGGATGAGAAATGATGACAGGAGGGGACTGACTGCTGGATAATGAGAAAGTGGGAGGATGAGAGGATCAGATGTCCCTACAACATTGAAGAACTGTGTGGTTGTATGGAAGTACTTGTGCCCATGGAATACATGGGAAGCTGCCATAGTTAAATGTTTCAATAGGATGTTTTTTAAAAGGTTTGCATTTTTTAAGAGGTGTAATGGTCAGGGGTGTGACCATAAGATAAATGACTGAAGTGGAAAAGAAAAAGTGTCAATGGAATATAGAAATCAAGAAACTGAGAAACTGGGGCTTTTTGATGGGTTGTCCACTTAGTTATTGAAGTCACCCAGGATAAAGAAAGGAAACCCAAATGGAATAGTGCCAGGAACAGAAGGCTAGTGAAAGCAGAGGTAGGATGAGGAGGTTGGGAAGAGCATGTAAGAAGGTGTGGGAAATAGTGATCTATCCAAATGACATTAACATTGAAAGAACAGTGATTTTTGCAGGAGGGTGGGGTGAGATAATTTGGAAGCAGAAAGGGGGAGCAAGGAGTTCACCTACCTCAGTCAACTCAATATGATCAACTCCTGGCCCTAATGTTTGTTCAGGGCCCAGGCAGGTTTCAAGTAAGTTTAGGAGGTGAAGGGAATAAATGTCTGAAGAACAAGAAATCGCTTATTCATACTGGGGTCACGGGAGACACTCATAGGGTTTGTTTGGGAAGAGAGGGAAGTGGAGAGGATATACAGCTTATGAATTAAGAGTCTGTGAGAAAAAGAATGACTTGGGCTGGGATTCCTGCAAATTACTGAAGCATGATGGCATCAGTACCAAGAGACTCACCTTGTAATCCTCTTGGTGATGCGTTGGCCTCGGGACTAGTGGCTATTCCTTCAGTAACTTTGAAAGTTCTAGATTCATCTGCTACAATGAGCTCAGTCAACTTGGGTGAGGCTCTAAACCTCTAAAAACCTTGGCTTTTCCATCTACGCTGTGAGGAATTGTTCTAAATAATCTCTTGAACTTCAGACATTTTAAATATCTGAGAGTAAAGAAATAGGGTCATGCCACACATGAGTTTGCAGTATTAGAAATAAATATCTTGCAAATCAGTGATGTATCAAGAGTTAATATTAGAAAGAAAGATATCTGAGAGTTTATACATATGCCTCATTTGGCTTTAGAGCATGTTAATGATTTCTACAAAACAGATATGTCACAGAACAATCCAGCATATTTTAGAGATATTTGGTAATGCCTTCTTGCTAAAGCAAATATACTTTGTTAGCTCACAAATATGAAATAGTAATAGATTTATGATATCTCGAATGCTAAGTAGTAAAGTTGAAACTGATTTGCCAACCTTATCCTCTTTTTTTTTTTTTTTTTTAAGAGTCTATCTATTTATTTGACAGGGAGAGATCACAAGCAGGCAGAGAGGCAGGCAGAGAGGGGGGTGGGGTGGGGAAGCAGGCTCCCTGCTGAGCAGAGAGCCTGATGTGGGGCTTGATGTGGGGCTCGATCCCGGGACCCTGAGATCATGACCTGAGCCAAAGGCAGAGGCTTTAACCCACTGAGCCACCCAGGCGCCCGAACCCTTATCCTCTATATCCTTATTCCCTTCCCCATTCAGTTTATATCATTAGTTAACTATACTATTATTATAACAGTAGAATAATGCATGAATGAGATACTTGAAAGTATACAGTCATAATTGGTAAAGGGAATGAGTTAGTGAGGAGGTTCATTCAATCAAGAATGAAAATGCTTCACAAGTGTTTAATATTTCGACTAATTTCCTACTAACCTACTTAGTTGAATTGATCGATTAGTTCAGTTAACCCTGTTACCACACTAATAGCCTACTTGTTAAAAACTTTATTTCACCCCAGATTATGAATCAGCTTTGGGTCCAATCAGATGACGGATCTTATCAGCTGAGGAATTTGTCCTGATGTCTGGATTTTAGCTGAGTTTGGTGTCCAGGTAGGTGTTTTGTTGAATGGCTAAGACTCTCTTCAAAGAGATAGATCTCTAAGAGAAAAAAACCAGCAAAGTTTGAGCTTTGTTGGAAAAGGACATTGGATAAAATCAAAGGGGGGGGTGTAATGTGGACATTATATATTCCTTATTTGCAAATAATGCTATATATTGGAGCTAAAACCTTTTACATGTGAATTAATTTCACTCACTTATAGGCAAAATGTTAAAAAAATTGGAATGTTTCATTAGTTGGAAAATGTATATGTGTAAAAGTGGTGTAGAGGTTTCTTTATCTTATGATATTGAATGGAATTTAAATGTTCATATTTGAGATATTTGGTTTATTTCATACTAGGTATTGCAATTACAATTTGGGTAATTGGCCACTAGATGGCAGGACTGTAATATGCATGTGGGTCAGAAGACACTATAAAGGGGCATTCTGTAGGTATAGATAATTTTAAAAGTCAACACATGGAATTCCTTGCAATACAGTTTAAATGTACAAGTTAAGCAAATACTTACATGTTGGGATTTTTGTAAATGCTGGAGACACAAAAATTAATGTTATATGACCTATGTCACCAAAGAGATGATAGTTGGAGATAGGTGTGAGGTCTTCTTGTTTTTTAAAGCACTAGTGTGGTAAACACTGTTATTACAGATTTTTTATTTCCAAGTGTAATGGGAACTTGGGACTATTAAAATTAATTCTGCCTGTGATGATGTTGAGACAAGCAAGTTCTTGGAAAGTTACAGAGAATGTAAAAGTCTGAGGAGGAGCTTGTCTTCTAAAAAACATAATCTAAAACAAAAAGTACAAAAATAACATCTTTTACTGTTATGGATAAAGTGACAATGTAAAATTTGAAATAAGATTAAAAAATGAACCTAATTCTTTTTTTTGTTGTTGTTAAAGATTTTATTTATTTGTCAGAAAGAAAGGGCACAAACAGGGAGAGCAGCAGGCAGAGTGAGAAGCAGCTCCCTGCTGAGCAAGGAGCCCCATGTAGGACTGTATCCCAAGACCCTGGGGTCATGACCTGCGCCAAAAGCAGACACTTACCCGACTGAACCATGCAGTGGCTAATTCCTATGTAATCTTCACTTCTACTCCAGTGGTTCACAACCAAGGATGATTTTGCCTCCCATGGCACATTTGGCAACGTCTGGAGACATTTAAAAAAACAAACAAACATTTTATTTTTAAGTAATCTCTATACCCAGTGTGCAGCTTGAACTCACAACCCCAAGGTCAAGAATCACACCCTCTACCAACTGAGCCAGCTAGATGCCCCATCTGGAGACATTTTTGGTTGTCACAGTCGGGGGGAGGGTGCTGCTGGCATCAAGGATGTAAAGGTCAGGGATGCTGCTAAACAGCCTAGTATGAACAGGATAGGCCGCCACAAGAAAACATTACCTGGCCCGAAATGCCAACAGTACCAAGGTATTGTAAGTATAGGTAAGTGAATCTAGACGTTTAAAATTGGACAAGAGAACACAGGTAAAATTCAGCATTTTGGAACTTGAAAACTCTAATTTTTGTCTCAAGTTCAAGAGCAGATGACATCTGGTGTTTGGGAGAAAGAAAGTCTGGAAACAGCACCTTGGATTAAAGATATCTGGGCAAGTGAACTCAATGGCATTCGAATATGTACAGTTGGAGCTAGGACAACACAAACTTGGTTTTGCCTTGGCTAATAAGGGTTAGAGGGCGGAGTGGCCAGAGTCAGAACCGTGGAACATGCAGATCAGGGTTTGGGTCTCAGCTTTGGCATTTATTAGCTGCGTGATGACTCATTTTACTTCCTAAGTTTCTATTCCTTAAAAATGGGGAAACTTGTTGAGAGGATTAGAAATGTGTATTAAATACCTAGGACATAAAAGGTACTGCATAAATGGTGTTTAACGTGACTGAGGTATTGTTAAGAGTCCAGTTATATCTCCCCTTGCACAGTTGTCTTTGCCCCTTTTGGAAAATTAGTCAGAATACAACTGTATGTCATAACATTGAAAATAGAAAAACATATGAATTGTGGGATGGGGAGAGAAAAAGTAAATGACAAAACACAGAACTTTTGCAAGACATCATTGGAAGAAGTATTGAAAGCTGAGTCAGAATCTCTAAGCTTTCTGAACAGTATTGTTATCTGTCAGGGAGAAAATAGCTAATATTTCCATGAGGAGGCGAGGGGGTCTGGGGGTGGGGGTGGGGGAAGATGATGCTGTGATTAGCCAAACACAGCCTGGCTAAATCCAACTGCGCTGTTCCTTCACCGACACAGCTGAAGGGAATGAAGCTCACAACCAAGCTGACTGTTCTCACTTGCTGTCACTGCCACAGTTCCAAAGTAGGTGATATTGCCCTACAGTGATACTGTGTATCTCCAGTCCATACTCTCCTTGTTGATTACTTCATGCTTTCTGAACTTCAAACCTCCAAGGCCTTTACCTTCTTACCATAATCACTCTTGGCTAATGATCTTGGTTCCTATTTCACTGGCAGAATAGAAACCTTCATAGAACTTTCATGGACTCTCACACTTCATCTACTCACTTCATGCTCCTGTTTCCATTCACTCTACCTTCTTTCTCCATTACTAAGCATGCACTTGAACCATCTGTACTCTTAGCTAAGGCCAACCTCTCACTGATATACTACATTCCATCCCTTTTCACCACTAATGGCATGATTCCAGTAATTCTCACCCATTCTCTTGGATCATAACTATCCCCAATCTTTTGGATCATTCCTATCACCATACCAACTGCTGTTATTTCTCCCATTATTATTATTTTTTTTTTTAGCTGTGCCAGCTTCATTTTGCTTCTTTTGTATAAAACAAAACTTTTTAGAATCCTCTATATTCACCAGCTGACTTTCTCTGCTTCCATTTACTCTTGAACTCAATCCATTAGGCTTTCAGCATCACCGCTCCACAAAAACTCTGCTTTTCACCAGGGCAATTTGTATTGTTAAATTCAATAACCAAATCTCATGCCTCATCTTCCCTGAACTATTAGCAGCATTTGATATGGTCAGTTACGTTTTCCTCCTTAAAGCATTTTCTTGGTTTTCTAGCTCCCACGCCTTGCTGGCTCGCTTTCTGCTTTGTTCCTTCTCAATCTCTTGCTTTCCCTCTACATGCTCCCTCTCCCAACCTCTGTATCTTGGAATGCCCTGTAGTTAGTCCTGAGAACTCTTCCTTTTCTATCTGTATTCAGTCTCTTCATAATTTTATCCTTTGTCATGGCTTTAAATACCATATGCTGATGATTCCCATATTTATATCTCTGGCTTAAACCTCTATCCTGAATTACAGGCCTGTTGCCTAAACTTCCTAAACCTCTTTAGTTCTATCTCAAAATTAATGTGTCTAACACTGAACCCTATATATAAACTCCAAACTTCTTCATTTCAGTTAATGGAAATGTAATTCTTCATTTGCTGAGCCCCAAACTTTGGAGTGATGCTTGCTACCCCCTCTATTGTATTAAAAACATCTCACATCTAAAGTGTCAGCAAATTCCATTGTCTGACTCTGTTTTCAGTTATATCCCAAATCTGTCTTATCAATCCATTTCTCAAATGGCATCTTCTCAGTGATGCTGCCTTTTGATCACTCAATCTAAAATTTAACACATATTTTTAAACATTTTCTCTATACTCCTTTCCTGATTTAGCTTTTCTCCTTAACACTTAACACTCTCTAGATATCATGTATTTCTATTCTGTGATTTCTTCTGCTCTTTGTCAATCTTCCATCTCCAAGAGAACAGGGATTTTTGTCCATTTTGTCCATTATTAGAATAGCAGTGCCTAGAACAGGGCTTGCCATACAGCAGATATGTTTATTGAATTTTAAATGACTATTTTGTTGAGTGAACATCAAATGAGTCTGGTAACCCTGTAAGCAATCACAATGGGAAGAAAGGTTAGAATAAACATGAAAATTTGTCACACAGTAATACTCAGCAATGTAATTTGGCAAAAAATATCAAAAAACATTTCCTCTCAGAATCACTAAAATTACTTGAAATCCTATGGCTCCTTCAGAGCCATAACTAATGGTCAGAGATATGATAAGTGTTGCCACATGGCTTGGTGAAGAATAGGCAAAACTAGGAAAATTCAGTTCTCCTATGAATATATCTGGAAAACAAAGCTACCCTTCTTAGCAACTTTGACAACCCTATTTGTTTTAAGGTTTCTTGACTGGTATCTTAATTGATTGCTGTGACTAAAATAAGTAACCCAAAATGTTAGGAAATAAAATAATTTGTTTTATGGCTTATAATTCCATGGCTTCCCTGGGTAATTCTTCCCAACATGGTATCGTCCAGGGTCACTGGGACAGCATTAGTCATCTGAAGTCTTGACCAGGAGCTCAGCCAGACTTTTCAGGCAGATTTCAGTTCTTTCCACATGGTCCTTACACTGAGCTTGAAGTTACTGTGACTGGGTTCCAAAAGCAAGCATTTTAAGTAGGGAGCAGAAGCTGCTGGGTCATTTAAGGGTTAGACCCAAAACAGGCGTAGTATCAGTTCTGTTTTATTCTATTAGAGTCATCATAAGCCCAGCCCAGAGACTGCGGAAGGGGGATTGCACAAGAAGTGTGGTTCATTAACTATCTGCCACATTGGGTACTTTTATTAGACACTTCTGGAACACTGAAATGCATTCCTTAAGCCTACATCTGGTTTCAGCTGAAGCCAAACTGTATACTCCTGTACAAGTTCAGACTGACTTTGCACTTCCTACTTCAAGTGAGAGCCAGATTTTTCAGCTTCTGCCCCAAATCCTTCTCTGATACCAGGGAACCTGAAAATACAGGTGACTTACCTTCTAGGACAACCTTATATCAGTGGGAGATGGAAACTCTGGCCTCTTGTTCCTTGGAAAGATAATTCTTGGTAACATGATGTCTATATCAGGACCCTCAATATGTTCTGATGAATTGAGCTTCTTTTGCCCATTGTGACAACTTTGGTTATGGACACTTAACTTTGGATTTTTCTACTTTCTGAACTCACTTTCCTTGGTCCCTCATTCCTATGTCCCAGGACCTCCTCCCAAATAAACTACCTGCATTCAAGATCTTTCTGACTCTTCTTTTTTGGGGAAAAAAACTTAGACATTTTATCTAATGAGAAAAATCCTTTCATGTTTCATTTAAAGAACAAAGTTGGGACTTCTGAAAATGGTTGAACCTGTGTCTATAAATTCCAGTCTTTCCATTTCAGTAAAAGGGTTTAATTTATAGTCTAAGGGCTGAACATGTGTTTCAGTGTATAAAGCTAATTGAAGTTTAGTCCTTTGTTAAATGGAAACCAACTGGAGAAGATGACTCATTCTGTCTTGGCCATTCCTGCAAAGAAGTTGGATGGCTCCAGATTTAGAAACAGTGCATTTAAATGTGCATGCAACTTTTCTTTTTTCAAGATAAATTAAACTTTACTGGAAAGATAATACTTTCCCATAGGAAAGGTGATTGTTGTAAAACTTTCCTGTCTTAGGAAAAGAAAGTATTCAGTCCAAAACTTTTAAGTATGGTGTATAAGCTAAGAGCTGACACCTTAATTCAGTGGACAATCCAGTTCAACTGAAAGAAATTTTTATGCAAATTTCGGAAGAGTTTCAATATAAATGTGTATGTGTTTACACTAGTTGAATTGATATTTGAAAATACATATTTGAAGTAATGTACTTAAGGTATATTTCTTTTACAATTTATTTGTATATCATCTTCAAAAAATGATCTGTAGCTACTTAAAATGATTCATGAATGTGACCATGTAGAAGATATTGGAATTAAAAGAAGAAAGTGTAACAGCATAGGGCACAGAGCAGGTATATATCCAAATATATGTGCTTCTATGTTGGCCTTTGTCATCTCTACTCCACTTGGAATGAATATAGAAAAATACCTGCAGAAGGCTGAAGTTCTCCCCAAAATACAATTTGGATATTTTCTGGTATACAGATGAACATAAAATGGAATTCAAGAGTTCTGCTCTGTGTAGCATGGCAACAATTGATTTAGCTTGAAAACAATTTAAAGCAGTTATAGTCAGGTACTTGCTTCAAGCTGAAAAACCACAAAAACAGAATTCTTGAAAATTCTCTTTTTAGCACCTATAGAATACTTGACCTTGAAGAGCTATTCCCTCACAAGATGCTCTATTTGTTCAATGTTCACCAAGATAACTGAGATAACTTGTTATATTGGCCTGTTGTTTAAAATTGGTTAAAAGTTCTGGGGACATCTTCCAAAAATAACTATTTTCATATTTAAAAAGTTGGTCAGTAACAATCTTTTCTGGCAATAATGAGCTTGCAGAACCTGTTGTTTGTTCAAGCTACTCACGATTTGAGATAATAATATAACCACATCATTAGTCTGTAAAACATTGTTCATCTTTCTGTTTTCTATGGGACTATGTCCAACTCATCTGAAAACAGCATCTGATCGTTAAGAATCAAGTTATAAAGAGTGGTGGGGATAATAACTTTGCTTTACCCTTGTGGAAAATTTCAACTCTTCTATCAGAAATCTATTTTTGATAAATTTAAAGATTATTTTAGGTTGCTGTTCTAGTTGGAGAATAGCTTGAATTCATTTTGGTGTTACATGATTTAAAAAAAAAAAAATTAGTATGGCTTACAAGCTGTCAATTCTCTGGGCAGCCAGCCCCAGGATGACATTCACAAACCCACAGGACTTTCCAAAATTCCAGTTTATCTAGGTTGAACCCACAATTTCCCCTTGATGACAGCCCAAGAATGTTGATGTTAGCTCTTTTTTGTTTTTTCCTTTTATCCACTCAGCCCTGCCTCCAGCCCCCCAAAACTGTCATTCCAACTGTAGAACTTTGCTTTTTGCTCCAGGTTATACCACTGTAATAACAATGCCTTTAGCCAAACCACTTAACCTTTCCATGTCTCATTCCTCAGCTGAAAGCACCTACCTCATGGGGTTGTGGTGATTAAATGAGTTCATACACATAAACTGTAGGGCAGGAAAAATTATTTTTTTTTCTTCTACCTTCCTAGGCCTTCTGTAAATTGGCTGATAAAAAGATAAACTTGGAAACAGTTTCTTAGCATGTACATTGCATACATACAGAGCACTCAGAGATGAGGAACTCAAAGGAGTGGGTAGAATTTGGGGTCTATATACTAACTTAGGGGAGATGATGGAAAAGAACACATATGAAAGAGCAAATGGTTTTTTGGAAAGATAAATGGGTCCTTAGAGGCATATATGGGAGATATGATATTTTGTGACAGTGTGTATCTGGGTGTGGTGCTGACTTCTTGTCTCCCAGAAGCTATTAGAGTAGCTCCTGGGAGGAGATTTGTGACAACTGCGTTCTTTTGGGAGACCCTGCTTTGAGGCAGATAAGGGATTTCAAGAACTCAAATGCCTTCAGCTCAAAATAATCCTGTCAAAGTGGCATATTTTGGGGATGGCATATCCTGATCCCCTTCAATGTATAAGACCATGTAATACTCTTAGAACATTCCTGACAAATAGCAAACACTCTCTGAATGCATGGTGCTGTTACTGTGATGATTGCTATGATGGAATTCTGTTTGAGCATCCGTAAGTGAAGATTTGGGTTGAGCTTTGCTTGTACCAGAGCTTGTACCAGAGCTTTGCTTGTAACCACCACTAAGTTAAAGATGAGGAAGATCTAAGAGCACCTGGATGGCTCCGTCAGTTAAGCATCTGACTCTTGGACTCTTGGTTTCAGCTCAGGTCATGATCTGAGGGGTCATGGGATCAAGCCCTGGTCAGGCTCTGTGCTCAGCGGGGAGTCGGCTAGAGAGTTTCTCTCTTTCCATCTCCCTCTGCACCACCTCCCCCCCCAACTGCCTGCTCACACACACTCTCTCTCTAAAATAAATAAGACAATCTTTTTTTTTTTTTTTTAAATAAGAAAAAGGTGAGGAGGATCTAATCCCTCACTTCTCTTTCTCCTTCCTTCAAGATTCTGAACCAATTGAGAGCAAACAAGATAGTAGTGCTGCCTGGCACAGAGATGGTGTGGCTGGAAGCCGACCTCCGAGCCCCTGAGAGGTTTGTACAGTAGGCGCTTGAGGCAGCACAGGCAGCAATGAGCCAAGAACTGTGCAAGGTCCAGGTGCCCATCTGAGAGTGCAGATGTTTGCTTTACATTTTAAAAATTAAAGCTGAAAGTGCTCCGGCTGCCACTATAGAGGCTAGGCTCTCTCTTTCCGGCCGACAATTATAATTCTCCTCTCCATTGGCAAAGGAAAAGCTGGGTAGGAACCGATTTGACTTTGTTAACCTGACACTACTCCTTGTATTTACTAGTTGGGTATGAGCTAAATCACATTACAGAAACCCGTGTGGCAGAACTGTCCAGTGAAGTTGTGACTCATGTTTCCTCTTTCCCTTTAAGGTTAAATCTGAATGTCAGGTCCTTACTCCTGCTGGTATGCGGCAAGTGGATGCAGGCCTCGGCCGCTGCCTGTGGGGTCCTGCCCACCTGCCAGCAATGGGAGGGTGTGGACTTGCACACAGGATCAGCTCCACCAGGGCTTCGTGGAATTCATTAAGTTATGACACACACAAACAGAGCAAACCCTGTGTCTAGAATTTTCACTCTGTTGGGTTTTTTGTTGTTGTTATTCATGCATTTTTAATATCCTCTGTGACACTCTCTGAGTTTGCTGACACGCAGGCCTGGAGCTAATACACCATATGAAACCATGTAAAGTTCCTCAGCATAGAGCAACCATTAAATCGGTGTCAGTTATTACTATTATTAGCCCTGATCAATAGAGAAACACGGCCTACTGGATACTGGTTTCTCCCAGGTCTACCCCATCAGTTCAGTCACTCCTTGTATGAAAAGTTGCTAGTAATTGCGATTTGCTACGAATGGAAGATTTTTTTCCTTGGCATTTCTGAGAAGGCAGAAATGTTTGTCAAAGTCTCCAACACTTTGCTTAGAGAAAGGAAATGTTGATGGAAGTTCCTACATTTTGAGCCAAGGCAGAAACACACAGTGCGGATAATGAAGTTTCTATTTATAACATAGATTTGTACAGATTTCTCCACTGGAAGAACACAGGCAGTTGGACTACAGATCCCACATGTGTCCAAATATATTTTGTGTGACTTAGCTAGTCTCAAGGCTTCCCCGGGCCTGGAAACACAAGCAGATGGTCCTGGCAGGGGTGACACCACAGCCTGTTTGCTGAAAGCTTCCTCTAGAGGCTTCCTTTGGGGGAGGGAATGTGCACACTCAGTAGGGTGACCATGATCGTGCATCTGGTTTGTCTAGACTGGCCAGTGTTCTTCTGTTGCATTAGCATCTCGAGTGGTTTGGCATTTGTCACTCTCAAAAATGTTCCAGTTTAGGTGATAAATTATATGCTTACTTCAACATGAAGACACATCATATTTTCAGCTTGCCAAGGAATAAGTTCTAAAATCATAGAAGAAGATTTCTTTGCTAATGCATTAGACAATTTTGCAATAGAAGCCATAAAACTGATAGAGGTAAGAATGATGGATCTATCTGTATCTCTAAGAAATAGCTTGGGAATTAGAAGATCGAAAAGACCAAACACAGAGAAATTAGTAATGAAAAATCAAGAAGCCTAGCAGGCAGTTAACATGAACAGCCCCCAACATTTTGTAGACCTTAGTCTTGGGGTCCCAACCAGTCAAAATGCAGAGGAGGATTCTTGGAGAGTGCAGATTATGCTCCAGGACCACCACCACTCTCTGGTGGTGCTGTGTAACTCTTGGCTCATCGGTTGCTTGTGGAGCAGTACACTCTACATCCAGCCGGTTGAGCCCAGCTGAGTCCAGATATGGGGTGAGTCTGCAGGATTTCTGACTGACCATTAATCCCCACTGGATTGGGGGTCACTAGTGAGATGGCTGGAATCAGGCAGTGGGTTAGATCCCTCCATCTGGAGATAGCTAAGTCCCCTCCCACTTTCTGAAACTTTTCAGTATGTTCCAAATGGCAGGGTGTGAGAGGTAAGGAGAAGACCAGAAGATTGGTTTTGGGTAAGAATTCTTTCAATGGGAAAATCTTGAAGTGGAAGACACAAAGCGGTCAGGCATTTGGGGGCAGAAAAGGGAATTGTAGTTACCAGAGTTACCAATGTGGCTTAGATCCAAATTTGATAAAAGTATCCTTTGAGGGATTCTAGTTTTCACAGGATAGCATCCTGTACTTTCTAGGGACAAAGAAAAAAGCCTGGAAAAGTCCAGCCCAACCATTTCCTTATACTTTCAGAATTTGGGGGAGTGAAGGGGTTGGGGACAGAATAATAGAGGTAGAGGGGAGGCAAAGATCATAATCAAAAGTGTGAGGAAAGATACAAAGTATGAAAATATCATATAACATGTAATAATGCCATATATTTTTAGTAGACACACAGATAAAAGAATTATACAAACACACATAGGTTGTATGCACCCAGTGTAAGGAAACAGTGATCCTGGGGAAAAAAGGAGGGGACAGAGATGGGCCACTGCAGGGCTTTTAGTTGTCTTTGTCATTATTCTTCTCCAAATTATATTGGAAGTGAATACTTTGAAAGTAGTGACAGGACTCTGATTTCTAAGTTCCTGGATTCTTACGGGTCCTCTGAGAGCTCCATTACTCTTGACTTCCCACAGGGGTCAAGCCAGAACTGCATATTCTTGTATGAGGTTCACCTTGCTCTTCCCTCCTAGCATATTATTGCCAACATTTGCCTAAAACCCAATTATTATACATTTTGGTTACCATGGATTCTGAGTCACATATTTTCTCTCTCTTTTTTTTTAAAAGATTTTATTTATTTATTTGACAGATCACAAGTAGGCAGAGAGGCAGGCAGAGAGAGAGGAAGGGAAGCAGGCTCCCTGCTGAGGCTTGATCCCAGGACCCTGGGATCATGACCTGAACTGAAGGCAGAGGCTTTAACCCACTGAGCCACCCAGGTGCCCCATATTTTCTCTTAAGGAGAATGGTGTAATATATATATATTTGGTGTGATATTTTAACAAGTAAACTTTTTGGCCAATCAGTGACCCATATGCCACGGAGGGGGGGGGACGTGGGGGTGGAGGTAATGGCCCTGGGAAGAGTTTATACTGTGCAGGAAGTAGAATGAATTAGAGAAAATCCAATAAAGCAGTGGGTGCATGGCAAAAATCGGCTACAATGCATGGGAAGGGGTTTTCCTAGTTATAATAAGGACTCTGTCCCCTATTCATACCTTTCCAGACCAGTGATTCTCAAAATGTTGTCACCAGTTCACAGCATCAGCATCACCTGGACCCCAAACTAGACCCTCTGAATCCAAAACTATGGGGCTGGTGCCAGCATTCTGTGTTGTACAAGCCCTCTAGGTGATTCTAAGACACACTAAAGTTTGGTAACCATTTCTCTGGACTCACTTCTTGTTGCCCACAATGAAGACAGGCCATTAAAAATCACCATCACACAAGGTGCCTGGGTGGCTCAGTGGGTTAAAGCCTCTGCCTTCGGCTCAGGTCATGATCTCAGGGACCTGGGATCGAGTCGCGAATCGGGCTTTCTGCTCAGCAGGGAGCCTGCTTCCCCCTCTCTCTCTGCCTGCCTCTCTGCCTACCTGTGATCTCTGTCTGTCAAATAAATAAATAAAATCTTAAAAAAAAAAATCACTGTCACTGTTGATTTGAATCAAAAAGAAGAAATGAGAGAACAAAGAGAGTCAACAAAACCCAAGTGAAGGACAGGCCTAAGCTAGTAATTGAAGTAAACTATTAGAGAGCACTAACAATAATGTAAACAAAATTAAACATAACGATTGAAAATTATAGAAAAACCTAAAATCAAGAAAAAGATCTAAGATAATGCTAAAATTAAAATGCAATAAAATAAGCTAAAAATTAAAACTAGAAGAAGGGGAAAATGAGTGAAACTTTCGATAAAAAGAACATCTGCCCCATGTATCCTTCATACCAGGTGCTCTTCTAAGAAAGGTGACTCTTCTAACTCATGTAATTCTCTCAATAACCCCATCAGACAGAACCATTACTATTTCCATTTTATGGCAAGGGAAAGCAGGCACAGAAAGAGTAGGTACTTTGCCCAGAGTCATACAGCTTGTTAGGTAAAATGAAGAGCAAAAATCCAGCTAGGAGAGTGATAAAAAACATACCTACTAAGAGAGGCCAGTTAAAAATAAAAATAAAGCTCATGAGGTTAATGAGGTTAAAATGAAAGGTCAAGGGGCACCTGGGTGGCTCAGTCAGTTAAGTGTCTGACTCTTGATTTCAGCTCAGGTCATGATCTCAGGGTCCTAGGATTGAGTCCCACATCCCACTCTGTGTTCAGCATGAAGTCTATTTGTCTCTCTCTCTCTGTTCCTCCCCTGGCACTCTCTCTCTCTCTCTCTCTCTCTCTCGAATAAATAACTAAATAAAGTCCTTAAAAAATAATAAAATGAAAAGTCGAGAAGTAGAGGAGGAAAAATATACTTGTGGAAGCAAAGAGGAACAAGGTCTGTAATGGAGTGTGGAGGTGGATGTGCTTTCCTAGCATCAGGGCGGGGGTTGAAGAAGAGTGTGGAGAGTCTGGCACACCCTCATGGCTTCCCTATCATTTGACCCCCCCTTCAGGACTTTTCAACTCTCCACTGAAGCTGGAAGCAGATCTTCTCCTACCAACAAATATCCTTTCAGTACAAATACCTTACCTGTTACTGTGCTGGGGCCTCATTTGGTTCTTTTTTAGCAAAAGTGGAAACCTTTGCTTTGTTCTGGCTAATTGGGAGTTAATTTGCTTTGTCTCAGTTGAAGATTTTTGTTTTGTTTTGTCTGAATCTTGGGAATGATGGCGTCAGTGCTTCTGAAGACACAAAATTTCCACTCACCATTCAGCAGAGAGAAGAACCTGACTGAAGCTCATTGAAATAACTACTAAGAGTATCTGAGTTTCAGGACAATTAGAATAGTTTTTTTCTATTTTAAGTTAAGTGTGTTTCCCCCTGCTCGTTTCTTATTCTGACTCTTCAGTGAAGAGGAACTGTAATGATGGTCCATGAACAAGGACAGAATATTAGGGCAGCTCACATCTCAGCAAGCCACCTGTCTTGGAGGTGAAGAGAGAAGAACGAGGGTGCATCCACATGTGTCCTGGCTTGTAGACCTAGGATGAACTGCCTAAAGCGACAGCTAACAAGAAATGGTTGGCTTGAAAGGCAGTGGGGAGTTTCAGGGTTTGCTCTCCTCTAGGAGAAGACCAAAGAGGGGTGGATTCCTTCCTCAGCACAGATGATCAAAGCTGTGTGAAACACAAAGTCAAAACTGCGATTGGGGGCAGCTATCACTATGAAGTATAAAACTGATACTTGTACTACTTTAGAAAAAAAAAAACGTTTAGAATTAATGTTCTCTTGAACTAAAATGGAAAAAAGAAATATTGGGAATAATAAAACTGAAAGGGAAAGATGAATTGTGTGATATTAAATGATTTAGAGTACATAATTTTAGTTAATGAATAACACTTTGATTAGGTAATATCTATATAAAGTACAAAGAATTTTCAACTACCAACAAATATACTGGTAAGATGAATTTTCCTTCCCACTCCTATTCTCTGGTTCTCTGGGTTTTTCCATTCAGGAGGCAATGAAATATATATTGTCAAATTTTGTTCAAAGATTTTTTTTAAAAATACATTTTTAAAGTTTATTTATTTAGTAATCTCTACCCCCAATGTGGAGCTCAAACTCACGAACCCGAAATCAAGAGTCATATGCTCTTCTGACTGAGCTAGCAGGGTGCCCTGTATTCAAAGATTTTTAAATGTTTTGAGTTGATCAATTATTTTACATTTAATTTTCTTTTCAGAGAGGGGTACATTATGGATTGCCTTATGACAATAAGTACGTAAGATTGCCTTATGACAAATTTCCTGGTCACTTAGCCTCTACTTTACTTGACAGTTTCCAAAAAACAACCTTTCCTCTGCATTAGCACTGAAGAACCAATATTTCTCTGAAATAGAATTTTCCAGATCTTGGGATGAACATATAGGTAGAATCTGGGATATCTTTTGCTGTTAGATACAGCTTGACAAAGGGATTTTTAATAAAATATATTAGAGGATGCCATAAGATTAGCCTTAAAAAAATGAGAGTGGGAATAATAATGGTGACTGTTATTTGTCTAGTATCTACTGTGTGTGGAGTCTTTCAGTGCATTACTTCTGATTTTGAAGCTGGTAAATTAACAGAAATTCTGAAAGGTAAACATTATCATGCCTGTTTTAAGATTGAGTAACTTACCAAAGCTCTATAGTTGGTAATAGCCAAAATTTAAACTCAGGCATTTCCAGTTCCAGTTTCTCTTTTACCATATTCTCATATTGGTGCATGGTACTTCTTAAAAGGGGATGGCATGTGAAACTGCTAAGATCAAAAGAAAGGAGGAAAGAAAAGGGATCAATGTAGGAAAACATTTAAGAAGAAACCATGACCTTCAAAGAAGGCCAGGTTATTCAAAAAGTCTGGGCTTTTGTTAAAAAGAACTATTCCATGATTTATATAGCATCACAAGCTAATATTTCCCCTTTTACTAGAGTCGTTTCCTCTAGTATTTATGAGGATTATGTTGTCACGGTAGATCTCCTTTGGGAGGAGGACTTTTTTTTTTTTTTTCCTCTCTCTCCTTACTGAATGTTTGTGCTGTTGTATCTGCAGTTTCCAGTGTTGGTTCATCTGGACCTGGATACTCTGTAACTAATTCCTGGACAATTAAGCTGAAGGGTAACAATATTAGATGCAAGATCTCCGCACTGGCGCTAAGCTTTATGGTTACTGTTGGGGCATCTGTGAGAGAATATTCTAATGGTTTGCCAAGAAAAAGACTATAATAGTTACCCATTGTTGCATTTTAGTTACCCTAAAATGTAATGGTTTAAAGCAGCATTCAATGTGGTACAGTTCCTGTGGGTAGGGAATCCACGTGCCTCTGGTTCAGGGTCTTTCAGAGGTTTGCAGTTGAGGGGTTGGCTGGGGCTGTAGTCCTCTCCAGGCTTGACTGTGGGAAGATCTCCTTGCACACTCATTCATGTGGCTGCTGGTTGGAGACATCAGTTCTCTGCCACACGAGGCTCTTCATAGGGCAGCTCACAGCGTGGCAGCTGATTCCCTAAGAACAAGCAAGCAAGAGAACGAGAAAGGGTGCTTAACCTAGAATGACAGTTTTTTTGTAATTCAGTCTTGGGAATTACATGCCATCCCATATGTTGTGTTCTCTTTGGTTCTATTCCTCATAGACAGGTCAATATATCCACCCTATAGTCAAGGGGAGGGCATGGCACAAGAACAGATTAGCAGTCAGGATACAGGGATCCTTGGAGGCGGCTGTATCCAAGGGTGCCCACAAAAAAGACACTATACTCTCATTGCCTGCTCCTTTAGAACCTGTTACTACTTTGTTCCTCTTTTTAAACTGTATATTCTATTTTAAAAAAGGGGGGGGGCTATGTCTCTTTTGTTTACTAACAAATGTGATGCCTAATATATAGTCAATAAATGTTTAATAAATGAGTAGATTAAAAGATAAATTTTAGAAGTCGTTATGGTTATAATTCTCATACAAGTTAATATCTGTCAGATTTTTACTTAACTCACTAATTAATGAGAGAACAAGGAAGATATTATAAACCACTCAAATGAAAATTCAGAGTACCAACTATTTACTGTCAGATAAGCAACGCCGAGATGAATTTTTTGAATGGGTGCAAACTAGCCAAAAGCAATATTTGCAGGACTATAATTAGTGACATTCACTGGACACAATTTGCATTTCTATGGCTAGAAATTGTTCTGATTACTAATAGTTTTCTGTAACTAACTTCTCTCTCTACAGTGTTGTAAAGTAAGATGGTTGAAGGCAAAGGCAGAGATTACCTGTATTGATGAACTAGACAGTGTGTTCACTAAGTTTCAAAATCTTCCAGAACTTTTTCTTGCAAATGAATGCTACAGATGGAGAAAATGCCAGGTAAGAGAATAGTCTTAGCTCTTTTCTCTTCAAATTCGTATAAGCAGTTAGGATACGTAATTGGGACTTAAAATTCCTTGATTATTAAAGAACATTTTAAATATGTTAGAATATCATAGATGGCTCTGCCCACGTTCACAATGTTATTATTCCTTTATACACAGCTCTTGACCTTGTGGGATGGAGAGTATCTCTGGCAGTAGAAAGCAGAACCAAACTATTTCAGTTCTTCAGGGATTGATGGGGTCCTGTGGTACATTCTAGGGTCTGTGAGATCCAGGGTTCTGTCAACAAATGCCAAACGTAGGTAGACCAGCTACATAAAAATCTTGGTGGGGAGTATATGACTGTCAGGGGGTTATGTCTTTGTCAAAAATTTTTACTCATGGGCTCTATCCTAAACCTACTAAATGTAAATGTATTAAAGTGAGGCCTAAATAATCTTAAGTACTCCTCATGTCATTCTGTGTGACTGATTTTATTATGCACTAGTCTAGATCACTTCTCATTGAAGTCATTCATGGTTCTGTGGCTCTGACCAAAATGCATCTAAAGAGTTTACGGAGGCTTTGAGTCTACCAGGGATAAATTATAGATGGCTTTCTCTTTGAGTTTTTCCAGGTGAATATGGGAATAAAGACCCTTGAGAATGCATATTATGCTATCAACTTAGCTGTAAAATCATTACAGAAAAAAAAAAAATAACAAGAGGTGCCACCACAGATCTCTTGCTATATCCTCAAATCATAAACATGGCTATTATAGAATTAACTAATTTTCATAGCCTCAGTAAAAAGCCTTTTGATAGTATCCACCTGTGAAAGTTTCAACAGATATTTGCAAAATATCCTCCTAGGTCCTACTGGAATAAGAGAACGACAATTACTTAAATTTTTTTCTACCATGCAGATATTGCTGAATCATTTCAGTATACTCAAAATGCTACAACTATTTGAAATTCAAATGAACATTTTCCATCTGTAGTCTTCATTAAGATTGTAATGGTATGATTTCAGTTGTTTCTCTTGATGAATATTAGTTTTCTTGAGCTTTATACCCACTAGTTTTAATTTTGTAGTCCATAAAGTGTAACAGGTAATCTGATTTAGATTATATATATATATATATAACTGTATATATGTATATATATTATATTTACTGTATGTAAATCATAGAGTGAGAACAGACTTTAGAATGATTAATTCCAATATCCTTATCAGAAAGGGGAATGGTTATGGACTGAATTGTGTCCCTGCAAATTCATATGTCGAAGTCTAATTCCCAGTACCTCAGAATGTGACTGTGTTTGCAGACAAAATGTTCAAATAGGTAATTAAATTAAAGTGAAGTCATTGGGGTAATTCCATATGAAAGGTGTCCTGATGAGAGGAAGTTTGGACACAGGCATTGTCTTAGTCTATCTGGGCTGCTATAACAAATTATCATAGACTGGGTGGCTTATAAACAACAGAAATTTATTTCTCATGGTTCTGGAGGCTGGGAAGTCCAAGATCAGTGAACCAGGAGATTTGGTGTCTGGTGAGGATCAGCTTCCTGGTTCACAGACTGCTATCTTTTTGCCATGTCCTCGTTGGCAAAAGGGGCAAAGGCTCTCTGTGGTCTCTTGTATAAGGTCACAAATTCCATTCATGAGGGCAATACCCTCATCAACTAATCACCTCCCTAAGTACCCCCAACCTAAACCATCACATTGAGGATTAGGATTTCAACATATGAATTTTGGGGGGACACAAACATTTATGTATAACAGGCATGTACAGAGGGAAGATAATGTGAAGACACAGGGAGAAGATGGCCATCTGCAAGGGAAGGAGAAAGGACTCAGAGGTGACTAACTCTGCTGATGACCTCAATGTGGGACTTTTATCCTCCAAAACTGTGAGAGAATAAATTGTTCTTGTTTAAGCAACAGCACTTTGTTATTGCAAATGTAACAAAATAACATGGGAACCAAATTGCCCAAGGTTAAAGAACCAGTTAGCTGTAGGACTGAGACTGAAGTGTCCAAGTCTTCTGCCTCTCAGTTTGGTATGTTTTCCTTTTTGTTGTAATGCTATTAATACATGAAAAATTAATTATTAAAAAGCTTTAGTTATGCAAAATCATAGGACCGTAACAGAGTAGTTTGAAGATTGTTGTTGTTCTTCATTAACTTTCAACATTAGATGGTCTTAACAAATGTTGGATATCAGCATGGGATGCACATTAAGTGTAACACACTTAATGCCCTGAAATCCTAGACTAAGGATTGTACCATTTCAAATATACAGAGCCTATTAAAAATGAAAAACTTCGACACTTGCTGTTATAATAATCTCATCTTGGCCTCACTTCTGCTTACCAGTTTCTTAGCTTACTTTCTTACGTGCTGTGTGTAGTGTCTGCAGTCCCACAACTTTCTCTCTATGTAATTTGAATCCAGCTTCATGCTACATTGCAGATAGCTTTTTAGCCTGTAGTTCTAGCTGAGAACTTAAGATCTGGTGCTCAGGGGTTTAAACACAATCTTCAGGATTCTTTGACAGAACAAGAATTTTTCTTGACAACCTTAGAATTTTGTTCTTTCCATACTTCATCTCTAATTTGCCTACCAACTTAAATTAAGGACCCTAAGGTAATTATTGAATTCAGTTTTATAAAGTCATTAGGATCTTCCTCAATCATGAATAAAAAGCACATGGAAAATGTGTGTTGTTAAAGTAAAGCCACAAGTCCTGCAGCACAAGTGTTAGGTCAAGTGGCCAGATAAAACACAGGATGCCCAGTGCAATGTTTGGGACATACTTACACTAAAAAATTATTCATTGTTTTACTGAAGTTGGAATTTAATCGAGTGTTCTATATTTTATTTGGTAAACCTGACAACCCTAAATTTTATGTGATTTAATAATAGATTAAATACCAGGATTTCACCATGTAATGAAGGACCCCAGAACTTTCTCTTCCTAAGCTATGCAAAGAAGGTTGTGTTAAGCACATTTGATGCTTAGTTTCTCAAAACGGAGACCCACTTATTGGAGAAGAAGTGATATAAATAAGAAGTAGATTATTAATTAACATCTTATAAAAACTACCAAACTAACTTATTTATAAAGGAAGACCAAGTTATTGCTTATTGCACTAAAGGAGGTCACTCTATTGGCTGTGCTTTGCAAGTGTCTCAGGAAGGGAAGGTGAAAGGCAGGGTATTTGTAAGGGTTGGGGAATCTAGTGTAAGGCAGGTCTTTCAAAGTAGTAAGAGGGCGGATTAGGATTGGGCAAAGTTTATGAAATAATAGTTTAGGATTGGTGGACCCAACAATGAAGGGGTTTAAAGTTAGCCTTGAAGAATTAACAACCTTTGATGAGACTGATGAATGATCTATTAACTCTGATGAGGGCAAGTTTAGTGGTTGAGTATTTGGATAAATGGATTTTTAGAAAGTTCTTATAATAAATAATAAACAACAAATAACAAAAGCAACAATAACAGTATTAAAACAATGAATTCAAAGTTGATTTGGAATTTCATCTTCTGGAGCAAGAATTTTGTGAACACTGAGTGCTCTGTAGTAAAGTCATCTTTATGTAGTCAGAAAGCTGCATAGCCATAAATCATTGGTTCTCTAAGCGTGGTCCAAGGAGCACTGGGATCCTGAGATCCTTTGAGAAGGTCACCAAAGTTGTCTCTTTTCCAACTGCATGTCTATATGAGGCCACATGTTCTTGATAAATTTCAACCAAGACATTATATTTCAAGGACTGAACCAGATGAGAACCTCTCTTCTATTAAGCCAGACATTAGGGATTTGCAAAAATGTTAAGCACTGCTGTTTTTCTTGCATTTTTTGGTTGTGATTGTCAAGAACTCTAAAGGGTCTGAGGTTTTACTCTACTTGCAAGTTAACAGATTAGCTTACCACCATTTAATGGAAGGCTGGCTGAAGACATGAAGCTCCTATGTCAGAATTTAAAGACTTTATTATTCACAGCAAAACCATAGCCAGGGTGTCGGTATGTTTACATCAGTTTCCCCCAGTGAGGACAAGTCCCACAGGGGCAGCACAGCCAGGCCTGGATGGATGCCTGGACACAGAATGGTTGCATAACAGGAGAAGCAGACTGAGCATGGGGGGCCTACCATTCACAGCTGGCAGTAAGCAAGCTTGCTTGCTGTCCTGGAGGGAGACCCTGCTTTACCCTGCAGGGCTACTTACTGCCTATACAACCATGAGGAAACATAAGTAAAGAGCCATCAGAGCATTGCCTTCTTGACACACATAGCAAGTTGTCTTGAAGCATGAGACATTTATGAAGGCATGTTGTTTAGCAGTTATTTTTCATAAAGATATTTGTTACCATATACATGTATTGCTTTTAAATGATATATAAACTTTTCTCCGTTTTAGTTTGTCATTGGTAAATATCAACAGTTATAATCCCTGTAAAACTTGCTCTTTGGGATCCTCAGTAATATTTTTTAAGAACATGAAGATGTTGGTGCCTGGGTGCCTCAATTGGTTAAGCAATGGCCTTCAGCTCAGGTCATGATCCAGGAGTCCCAGGATCAAGTCCTGCCTCAGGCTTCCTGCTCAGCAGGGAGTCTCTTTCTCCCTTTAACACTCCTGGTCTTATGCTCTCTCTATCTCTCTCTCAAATAAGTAAATAAAATCTTTTTTAAAAAAAATGAATATGAAGATATCCTAAGACCCAAAGTTTGAAAATTCTATTGCAGATAGTTTTATTTCTTACCATTATAATCCTCTTAGTTCCTTCATCTTAGTCCTAGAGATCATTTCTTTATTGCTGCCAAGGAATGCAAATAGGTTTTTGTACTACTTGAGAAGAAGCTTTTTTATTTTTTTTTTTATTTAAAAAAAAATTTTTTTTTAAGATTTTATTTATTTAGATAGAGATCACAAGTAGGCAGAGAGTCAGACAGAGAGAGAGAGGAGGAAGTAGGCTCCCCACTGAGCAGAGAGCCCGATGCAGGGCTCAATCCCAGGACCCTGAGATCATGACCTGAGCCGAAGGCAGAGGCTTAACCCACTGAGCCACCCAGGCACCCTGAGAAGAAGCTTTTTTAAAGATTTTATTTATTTGAGAGAGAGAGAGAGACAGTGAGAGAGAGCATGAGCAAGGAGAAGGTCAGAGGGAGAAACAGACTCCCCTTAGGGCTGGGAGCCCGATGCGGGACCTGATCCCAGGTCTCAGGGATCATGACCTGAGCCGAAGGCAGTCGCTTAACCAACTGAGCCACCCAGGTGCCCAAAACCAAGCATTTTTAAAGATTTTATTTATTTGAGAGAGAGAGAGAGACAGTGAGAGAGAGCATGAGCAAGGAGAAGGTCAGAGGAAGAAACAGACTCCCCTTAGGGCTGGGAGCCCAATGCGGGACCTGATCCCGGGTATCCGGGTAGAAGAAGCTTTTTTAAATGTTTCCTTGATACCTCACCACTGCTGGTCCCCATTGCGCTGTTTGTTCCAGAGAGATTTTCCATCAAAGGCCCTGCTACCTGGATTTTGCAGGGGGGCTTTCGGCTTTTTATCCCTCACTACTTGGTGTCAGGATGGGAAGAGTCAGGTCTGAACTTTGGCAGAGTGACATATGCCATTAGTTAATTTTTCAGGTCTCTTTTATTAGAAATCCTCTGAACAGTTTTTATTTGTTTGTTTTTCCTTTGGATTTTTCTTTGTTCTTCATGTTTATTTAGGAAAACTTCCTTTCTCTCAAATTTGTCTGACAGGACTCTTTGGACATTTTTTGTTATGTATATTTATCCCTTATGTATTTATATAGAATGTGTGAGATACACATATATATCTCAGGACTCCTTGGCCAGGTTTGTATTTTGATAGCACAGGTCCTCTCAGTTGGTTTTGTCTCCTTTCTTGTTGCATTTTCCCAGGGCAAGACATCCCAAAGTTTTGTTACAGAATAGCCACTTAATGATGCCTTAGCCCTTATAGAAGATGGTAACATTAAAATTTGTACGGCAATATATGAAATTTACTTTCTAACTTACACATGTTTATAATATTTCTTTAACAATGAGCAGGTATTATCTTTTTCAAGCAAAAAAATATACTTAATTAGAGAAATGGAAAAGAGATTTTTAAAAAATATAATAATTAGTTGGCAGCATAGACTTTGAATGCCTTCAAATTCAAATGGATTAGATTGCAGTTTCCTTAAGTTCAGAAATTATGTCTTATTCATCTTGCCATCCTGAACACCTAAGAAAGTGTCTGAGCATACCATGGGTGCTTGATAAGTGCTTATTAAAGAGATGAATAATAACAAAAATTTTTCAAGTGCTAGTTTCGCAAAGTCACAAAACATCCTTATGGAAGTATCTTCTTACTAGGTCATTTGAACTTCACTATTCAGACTTCCAAATTCCTGAACAAAATTCTGAGACTGAATTCATACAAAATTCCATAACTGAATATATCCAAACTATTCAGCTGAACCGTCTAAAAATTCTTTTTCTGTAGAATGGTCAAATAATAGCTCTTCCATGTGATTTATCCTAAATGATTCTTAGTCAGTGTTAATTTTTTTGTTGTATATAATTTAATAGAGGAAAATAGGGCAAAGAAAACAGGTAGCTGATCCCTTAAATGAAACAGCCTCATTGTGCTTCTGTATTGCTGTAAAGGGGTTAGATTCAGGCTGGGGAGAAGGTACTAGGTGAGGATACTGTGACACACAGTAATGATTTTGGCTTCTGCTTGGAGCAAAACATGAAGTTGATGGGAGATTGGGAGCCGAAGAACGATAACATTTATCTTACATTGAATAGGTTCTGTCCGGCTTCTGTGTGTGGGGTTGGGGGGCAGTGTGGAAGCAGGGTGACCCTTTACAGTAAGCTGCACAAAAGATGACATCAGCTTGGCGAATGAGGTAGCAGCAGAGTGGGAGGAAGTGGTAGGACTGTGGATCTATTTTGAAGGTGTAGCTGGCAGTATTTGCCTACAGATTGGACATGGGTGTGGGAAAGAGAAGAGTCAAGAATGACTCTGAGGATTTTGGCCTGAGTTACTGGAAGAACCTTACAAACCAATTAAATAATGATGAACGTCTCAGCGGAAAAATAGATTACGATATAATTGAACTTAAACAAAAAGTGATTTTTTTAAGGCAGTTTTTTTAGCAGACCTTTTATTGAAGATAAGTGTACAAATCCTAAGTGTATAGCTGGACGCATTTTCACATAGTGAACAAAAGCACATCCACATAACCAGATCACAAAACAGAACATCACTTGCACGCAAGGAAACGCAACCCCCCCCACCCGAGGTAATTATTCTTAAAATTAACTCTGTATTTAACTCTGTTAAACCTCTTCTGCATAGCAAATGATGTCGAGCAACAGACCACAGAGTAAGAGGTATCTTCAGAAATTAGAGGAGGAGTTTAAGAAACCTGCCAACAATCGTGTGATGGGAATTAGTCATCCACTTGATCTCATGAAATTCATACTGAAAAGCTCTTTCCTAATAATACAACATGAGACAGACACAAAGTAAAAATAGATACATTTTCTGCATAGATGTCAAAATTAGGAAGTTCACTAAAAAGTTGTTAAGAAAAAAAAAGGAGCCCTGAGTTGACAAAAAAGAAACTTTGAAAAACTGAAGTTGGCTATACTAAGGTCCAATGATCTGTACTTTTAAAGTAAAACATTCCTTATCTGGAAAGCTTGGTGAAAGCAAGGATCAAAGTAAGAGGATTTAGAAGATGCTGAGTCTGAAAACTGGACTTAGAACACAGAAACTAAGTTACAGTTTTTCTCAGAAGTTACATATGAAGAAATCTATGAGCCAACATGAGTGTGTGAAGGGCCGGAGGTGGAAGGGGCAGGGAAACTAAGAAATGAAATTAAGTTTCCAGGTGACTGTTTCAGCCTCCTCCCCTTTCTACCTCCAAATACCTTGGAATTAAAAATCTTACATTAGAAAAAGAAGAGGCCTTGATATTGGAAATAATATAGGAAATTGTTTATTGCTGATTGGAAAAAGACACAGGAATACATTTATGCAAATATAATTTTTTTTTCTTCTTAGACAATATGAAAGGAAAAAGAATCATTTTAGAACTCCAAGAAATGACCAGAATTTGTCCAAAGCCAGTTAAGGACCTTTTAGTGATTAGCAGAAAGCAGCAGAGCAAGCCTTAAATTGTAACCAAAGAAAGACTCCATCAATATGTATTGATCCCTATTCTGCCCAGAGACACTATACTACTTATTAATATACCTAACTTCCTTTGAGTTATCTTTCTTAATTTTACAGGCTGGGTTTCATTATTTTGCATCTGAGGTCGTGTCTTCTGAAGTCATTTAACAGGCATGACAGTTTAATGCCTAAAACCAGAAAACAGAGACATGAGTTGTATCATACCTTGATAAATTATCTAGATAATTTATCTCTAAAAGGCCAACTTAAAAAGATACTCATACTTAGCATCCTCCCAAAGAGGTTCTTGAAATTAGATCTCCATCTAAACAAATGGTAATCATCATGCTTTTATGAATTACCCAAATGAGACTCATTATGTAAAGTGTTTTATAATCAGAAAATCTTTCAACATTTCTAATTCTTTTGGTTTATTTTACCTATTTATTCTAAGTGATGATTGTGTCTACACACTTGTGTATCATCTTAATGTAAAGACACCATGGCCGTCAGAAAATTTAGGCATATTCCAGTGATGTCTGTAAATCTTTCAGTTGTGTTCATGGAGCTGTCCACTCTTCCTATTTTATTAATATTCTAATCGTCTTCACAAGTACTTATAGATACATCTTCTTTCCAATACCAGCCTGAATAGCCTGCATGTTCTTGATGGCAAGAGCAGTATGAATTTTGTTTACCACTATATTCCAGTTGGCAACCATACAAAGTTGGGCATAAAGTTGGTACCTCATCAATATTTGTTGAAAGAATAAGTGAATGAATATCAAACTTGTGGAGGCCACCATGCACTGGTGAGAAACCAACCGTAATAATACCCTGAAGTTTGTCTTTATTTTTCTTCGCTCTTCTGGCATTGATACCATCCACCCACAGCATTCTGTCAGGAAGCCTATCAGAAGACTGGGAAACATGTAAGTTTAAATCACCCAAGCTGTGTTTGCCATGTGCACTTATGCCAAGCCTGGCGATACACCTGGCTCCGCCTCAAATATCCATGTGTTACTGCAGACACATAATGATGTGAGTAGGATTGCGTGTGAACATGCTCTTGAAATTTTTGAAATAAGAAATATTTTAGTGCAACCACATTCACTCATCTTTCACTTGATTTCAGATCCCTGTCTCTGAAAATGCTATTTTGTAGTCACATAATTTCTACCAAAACTAAAGGAAGTGAAAGGCATGGATGGTACCCTGTTTTCCTTGGAACCATCTCTATCAGTTGTCCAATAGTCTGTTGAAAAAAGAAAAAAACAAAATCTTATGATGAGTATTTCTAAGGTTGTTTTGATTCCTCCTACCTCCCCTATCACAATTAGTCAGCAAAAAAGGAAAGAATGTCAATATTTGTTAAGTGTCCCCATGTGACAGACACCTTCTATGTAGGATCTAATTTAACTTTGCAACAATGCTAGCATGTAGGTCTTACTTACCTAATTTGCATTTGAGACTACTAGAAATGGAAGTTAACTGCCCAAGGGCGCATAGCTAATTGAACATCAGAAGTAGGATGTGAATCTGCCTGTTTTCTTCTAAAATCTTTGCAATATCCTCAACATCTCAGTGCAATAAGTGTGTGGTGGAATTCACAGAACTCTGATAGAGATCTCAAATTCATTTAAGCATCTTTTTTTCCTCACCTGTATTTTCATTACTCTGCTGTTGGCAGATTTTTTTAATGGGGAGAGTGGGTAATGTGGACACTCCACTATGGGAAATTTTTTAAAAAGTAATAACATGTAATTAAAAACTGTACGTGTGTTTAAGTATCTGTTTTGCCTTTTCAGTTTCCCAGCTTATTTAGTTCTAAAAGACAGAATTATTGAAATAAACTTTTCAGTGTGTAGAAACATTCACTCAAGAAAAAGGTTCCTTGCTCTTAAAAATATTTTTGTTGGAGCAACATAGAAAGGTACCACAGAAGCCTATTTGAACAAATTACTTGAATCAGCAGCTCTGTACAGACACAGCCTGAAAGATTCATGAATTCAGGTATACATTTTAAAAGGAGACCTAACATTTCAGGGTTCCAGCCCTGTTTGGAGGCATACCTTAAATAAACATTTATTGTACCCTACTGTTTTCTGACTATGACTAGTTTCTTAAAATGTTGAAACAATGAACTTACCTTTGCACAGGACACATGCATAATCTTTCCCAGGAGTTATTTGGGCTGGGGATTAGATAGAATTTCATTGTCTGTTATTTCCATGAAATTCGGGTTTTAAAAAAAAACAAACCTTTTTATTTTATTTTATTTCTTTTCAGTGTTCCAGCATTCATTGTTTATGCACCACACCCAGTGCTCCATGCAATACATACCCTCCTTGATACCCACCACCAGGCTCATACAACTCCTCATTCCCCTCCCCTCCAAAACCCTCAGTTTGTCTCTCAGAGTCCACAGTCTCTCATGATTTGTCTCCCCCTCCAGTTTCCCCCAATTCACTTTCCTCTCCAACTCCCAATGTCCTCCGTATTATTCCTTATGCTCCACAGGTAAGTGAAACCATATGATAATTGACTGTCTCTGCTTGACTTATTTCACTCAGCATAATCTCCTCCAGTCCCGTCCATGTTGATACAGAAGTTGGGTATTCATCCTTTCTGGTGGAGGCATAGTATTCCATTGTATATGCAGGCCATATTTTCTTTATCCATTCGTCTGTTGAAGGGCATCTTGGCTCTTTCCACAGTTTGGTGACTGTGGCCATTGCTACTATGAACATTGGGGTAATGGCCCTTCTTTTTACTACATCTGTATCTTTGGGGTAAATAACCAGTAGTACAATTGCAGGGTCATAGGGAAGCTCTATTTTTAGTTTCTGGAGGAATCTCCACACTGTTTTCCAAAGTGGCTGCACCAACTTATATTCCCATCAGCAGTGTAAAAGGGTTCCCCTTTCTCCACATCCTCTCCAACACTTGTTTTTTCCTGTCCTGTTAATTTTGGCCATTCTAACTGGTGTAAGGTGGTATCTCAATGTGGTTTTGATTTGAATCTCCCTAATGGCTAATGATGATGAACAATTTTTTTATGTGTCTGTTAGCCATTTGTATGTCTTCTTTGGAGAAGTATCTGTTCATGTCTTCTGCCCATTTTTTGACACGATTATCTGTTTTGTGTGCGTTGAGTTTGAGGAGTTCTTTACAGATCTTGGATATCAGCCCTTTGTCTGTAGTGTCATTTGTGAATATCTTCTCCCATTCCATGGGTTGCCTCTTTGTTTTGTTGACGGTTTCCTTTGCTGTGTAGAAACTTTTGATATTGATGAAGTCCCAAAAGTTCATTTTCGCTTTTGTTTCCTTTGTCATTGGAGACATATCTTGAAAGCAGTTACTGTGGCTGATGTCAAAGATGTTACTGCCTATGTTCTCCTGTAGGATTTTTCTTTTCTTTTTAAGATTTTATTTATTTATTTGACAGACAGAGATCACAAGTAGGCAGAGAGGCAGGCAGAGAGAGAGAGAGGAGAAAGCAGGCTCCCCGCAGAGCAGAGAGCCCGATGTGGGGCTTGATCCCAGGACCCTGGGATCATGACTGAGCCGAAGGGCAGAGGCTTTAACCCATGAGCCACCCAGGCACCCCTTTCCTCTAGGATGTTGATAGATTTCTACCTCACATTGAGGACTTTTATCCATTTCAAGTTTATCTTTGTGTATGGTATAAGAGAATGGTCGAGTTTTATTCTTCTACACATGGCTGTTCAATTTTCCCAGCACCATTTACTGAAGAGACTTTCCTTTTTCCACTGTATATTTTATCCTGCTTTGTCAAAGATTATTTGACCATAGAGTTGAGGGTCCATATCTAGGCTCTCTACTCTGTTCCACTGATCTATGTGTCTGTTTTTGTGCCAGTACCATCCTGTCTTGGTGATCATAGCTTTGTAGTAAAACTTGAAATCAGGCAACATGATGCCCTCAGTTTTGTTTTTCTTTTTCAACATTTCTTTAGCAATGTGGGGTCTCTTCTGGTTCCATACAAATTTTAGGATTGTTTGTTCCAGCTCTTTGAAAAATCCTGGTAGAATTTTGATCAGGATGGCATTGAAAGTATAGATTGCTCTAGGCAGTATAGACATTTTAACAATGTTTATTCTTACGATCCATAAGCATAGAATGGTCTTCCATTTTTTTGTGTCTTCTTCAGTTTCTTTCATGAGTGTTCTGTAGTTCCTTGAGTACAGATCCTTTACCTCTTTGCTTAGGTTTATTCCCAGGGATCTTATGGTTCTTGGTGCTGTAGTAAATGGAATCAATTTTCTAATTTCCCTTTTGATATTTTCATTGTTAGTGTATAAGAAAGCCACTGATTTCTGTACATTGATTTTGTATCCTACCACATTACTGAATTGCTGTATGAGTTCTAGTAGTTTGGGGGTGGAGTCTTTTGGGTTTTCCATATAAAGTATCATGTCATCTGCAAAGAGAGAGAGAGTTTGACTTCTTCATTGCCAATTTGAATAACTTTTGTTTCTTTTTGTTGTCTGATTGTTGTTGCAAGGACTTCTAGTACTATGTTAAATAAGAGTGGCAAGAGTGGGCATCCTTGTCGTGTTCCTGATCTCAAAGGGAAGGCTGTCAGCTTTTCCCCATTGAGAATGATATTCACTGTGGATTTTTCATAGATAGATTTTATGAAGTTGGGGAATGTTCCCTCTTTCCCTATACTTTGAATCATTTTCATCAGGAACAGATGCTGTATCTTATCAAATGCTTTTTCTGCATCAATTGAGAGGACCATGTGGTTCTTCTCTCTTCTTTTATTGATTTGTTCTATCACATTGATTGATAGGAGGAGGAATGCCCAACAGAGGAAAAATTCAGAGACTGTGCCATCTCCATGAAAGCTATTGGACATGGACATAAACAGTATGTTGGAAAGGGAATTCAGAGTAACAATTATCCAGGCAATGGCTAGGTTGAAGAAAACCAATCTTTCTAGAAAGACCTCAAGACACCTGATTGTGAAATTGATGAATCATAATTTTAGATAGAAGATCTTGAGAGCAGCTAGGGGGAAGAGATTCCTTACATACAGAGGAAGGTCCATCAGAATAATGTCAGACCTGTCCACAGAAACCTGGCAAGCCAGAAAGGGCTGGCAAGACATATTCAGGGCACTAAATGAGAAGAACATGCAGCCAAGAATACTTTATCCAGCAAGACTGACATTCAAAATGGATGGAGAGATAAAGAGCTTCCAAGACTGGCAAGGTTTAAAAGAGTATGTGACCACCAAGCTGGCAGTATAAGAAATATTAAGGGGGGGTTCTATAAAAAAAGAAAGAACCCAAGAGTGTCATAGAACAAAAATTTACAGAGACAATCTGTAGAAACAAGGACTTCACAGGCAATATGATATCAATAAAAACGTATCTTTAAATAATCACTCTTAACGTGAATGGCCCAAATGCTCCCCTAAAATGGCACAGGGTTGCAGATCAGATAATATGACAGGACCCATCCATATGTTGTCTACAACAGACCCATTTTGAACCGAGGGATACATCCAGACTGAAAGTGAAGGGATGGAGAAACATCTTTCATGCCAGTGGGCCTCAAAAGAAGGCTGGAGTAGTGATTCTCATATCAGATAAATTAGATTTTGAACTAAAGACTATAGTCAGAGATAAAGAAGGACACTACATCATTCTTAAAGGGTCTATCCACCAAGAAGATCTAACAATTGTAAATATTTATGCCCCCAGTATTGGAGCAGCCAACTACATAAGACAACTGTTAATTGAGATAAAGATTCATATTGATATGAATACATTAATAGTAGGGGAATCTTAACATACCAATCTAAGTAATAGATCATCCAAGCAGAAAATCAATAAAGAAACAATGGCATTAAATGACACATTGGACCAGATGGACCTAATATATACAGAATATTCATTCTTCTCAAGTGCATATGGAACTTTCTCCAGAATAGACCACATACTGGGTCACATATCAGGGCTCAACTGATACCAAAAGATTGAGATTATTCCCTGCATATTCTCAGACCACTATGCTTTGAAACTGGAACTCAACCATAAGAAAAAGCTTGGAAGGAACTCAAACACTTGGAACCTAAGGACCACCTTGCTTAAGAATGTTTGGATCAACCAGGAAATCAAAGAAGAACTTAAACAATTCATGGAAGCCAATGAGAAGGAAGACACTTTGGTCCAAAACCTATGGGATACAGCAAAGGTGGTCCTAAGGGGGAAATACATAGCCATCCAAGCTTCCCTCAAAAAAAAAATGGAAAATCCAGAATACACCAGATCTCTTTACACCTTGAAGAACTGGAGAATCAACAACAAATTAAGCCTGCCCCACACACAAGAAGGGAAATAATCAAGATTAGAGCAGAGATCAATGAGATAGAAACTAGAGATACAGTAGAACGCATCAATGAAACTAGGAGCTGTTTTTTTTTTTAAAGAATTAGTAAGATTGATAAACAATTGGCCAAACTAATCCAAAAGAAAAGAGAGAGGACCCAAATTAATAAAATTATGAATGAAAAAGGAGAGATCACGACTAACACCAAGGAAATAGAAACAATCATCAGAAATTTTTATCAACAGTTACATGCCAATAAGTTAAGCAACCCAGGCGAAATGGATGCATTCCTGGAAACCTATAAACTTCCAAAACTGAATCAGGAAGAAATTGACAACCTGAATAGACCAATATCTAGTAACAAGATTGAAGCAGTGATCAAAAACCTCCCATAAAACAAGAGCCCAGGACCTGATGGATTCCCTGGAGAACTCTACCAAACATTCAACGAAGAAATATTACCTATTCTCCTGAAGCTGTTTCAAAAAATAAAAACAGAAGGAAAACTTCCAGACTCTTTTTATGAAGCTAACATTACCCTGATCCCCAAACCAGGCAAAGGCCCCGCCAAAAAGGAGAATTTCAGACCAATATCCCTGAGAAATATGAATGCTAAGATTCTCAACAAGATCCTAGCTAATAGGATCCAACAGTACATTAAAAAAAATTATCCACCATGACCAGGTGGGATTTATCCATGGAATGCAAGAGTGGTTCAACATTTGCAAATCAATCAATGTGATGGGGGGGAAAAACCAAAACCTTTTTAAAACCTTACATAACTTGGTTATGTAAGACGATCCTTGCTTCTAAGTGCTTCCTGGAGGAGGCAGGGAAGGAAGAAAATAGTGACATTTTGGTAGATAGGAACATTTTATTAAAAATCAGTTCTAACAGAGATGAATCATAGCGAGGGAGAAATATATGCATGGATATGTGTTTAATCTATATCCTCAACTGCAAGAATTTGAAGCCTTTGTAAATGTATAGATACATACATACATAAATACATACACAGATATGTAATTATACACATGCATTTATTTACATATATGTATAAAACTGATGAGTTTTTATTTGGTTTATTTGCAGAAAATAATAGGCCTCAAAAAAGCACTGAAAGTGAGTTACAGCCATCTTAGCTCTTCAAAGGATGTTTTAACCCCCCATCATCAAACATTTACAGTGAAATATATTTTGATTCAGTGTTTTCTTCTACACAAGCACAATAAAGAGAGCATATTTTTTCTTCCAATAATTGAAATGTGCTATTAAAAATAACTCCTATTTGTATTCTCATCTTGCAGTATTTTTGACTCATTGTATTTGTTTATAAGTTCTATATTATATGACATTCATTGGCCATTGAAACAATTTTCTAGGTATGTCTCTTCAAGTAAGAGAAATAAAAGCAAAATTAAACTATTGGTACTACATCAAAGTAAAAAGCTTTTGCACAACTAAGGAAACTGTCAGCAAAACAAAAAGGCACCCTACTGAATGGGAAAAGTTAATTGCAAAAAAATGTAGGAACTTATACAACTCAACACCTTAAAACCCCAAATCATCTGATTAAAAATGAGCAGAGGATCTGAATAGACATTTTTCCAAAGAAGACATACAGATGGTCAACAGACACATGAAAAGATACTCAGCATCACTAATCATCAGGGAAATGAAAAGCAAACCACAATGAGGTTTGCTTTTTCTAGTGGTTTGCTTTTTCTAACACCTTGCATGTGTTAGAAAGGCTAATATCAAAAAAAAGATAAGTGTTAGTGGGATATGGTGGAAAAGGAACCCTTGTGGACTGTTGTTGGCAATGTAAATTGGTGTAGCCACTCTAGAAAACACTATGGAAGTTCCTCAAGGAATTAAAAATAGAGCTACCATATGATCCAGTAATTCCACTACTGGGTATTTACCCAAAGAAAATGAAAACACAAATTTGCAAAGATATATGCATCCCTGTGTTCATTGAAGCATTATTTACAATAGCCGAGATATGGAAGCAACCCTAGTGTCCACTGACAAATGAATGGATAAAGAAGATATATATATATATAAAGATGTATTTATATATATCACACATATATTAGACAGCCATAAAAAAGAATGAAATCTTGCCATTTGCAACAACATGGATAGACCTACAGGGTATACTGCTAAGTGAGATAAGTCAGAGAAAGACAAATCCCATATGATTTCACTCATATTTGGAATTTAAGAAACAGAACAAAGAAAAAAGATACCAACCAAAAAACAGGCTCTTAAAAATAGCAAACTGGTGGTCACCAGAAGGGAGTTATGTGGGGGAATGGGTGAAATAGATAAAGGAGATCAAAAGTATATTTATCTTGGTGAACACTGAGTAATGTACAGAGTTATTGAATCATTATTTTGTATGGAAACTAGTACAATACTGTATATTATATTTCAATAACTTTTTAATTTTAAAAATTCATGTCTCTTTCCCATCTTGTAGTATTTTTACTCATTGCAGAGACTCAGTATATCTTTGTATAGTTGAGCTGTGTTCTTGTATTTTGCCACAGTTGTGCACAAATTTCAATCTTTTCCGCTCTAATCAGATCCACTAAGTCTAAGTGTTTAGAATTAACTTTGTGTATTGCATGAATTATCTTTATCATATATAGGTATTTATTTTAAATATATTGAATTTGGAAACCTCAAAACACTCATAGTTTTGTGGGGTTTTGTTTTGTTTTGGTTTTGTTTTTTGGGTTTTTTTCTTTTTACCTTCTGGAAAGGGTAAAGGAAAGAACATCCTCTTTTATTGAATGCCTGCTACTGCTGTTCCAGGTAACTTGCGTAAGTATTATCACAGAGTCATATCATTCATATGCCAGTAGCCAGTGCTAATATTATCAGTCCCTATTAAAACGAGGAGAACTTGCTTTATCTTACTCATTTCAGTGGATCTTGGATTGCACACCAGACTTCCAAATAGTTACTAGTTATTTTGTTAATTTCATACTTGAGAATCATGGATTTTTTTTAAAAGATTTTATTTATTTATTTGACAGAGATCACAAGTAGGCAGAGGCAGGCAGAGAGAGGGGGGAAGCAGGCTCCCCGCTGAGCAGAGAGCCCGACGTGGGGCTCGATCCCAGGACCCTGGGATCATGACCTGAGCTGAAGGCAGAGGCTTTAACCCACTGAGCCACCCAGGCGCCCCAAGAATCATGGATTTTTAGAGCAGAATTCAAATAACAATCTATGGCTTGAATTTTCTTTGTACAGTTTCATTAGGTATTTATTCAGCAGAAGATTATATTCCTTGCCACAAGGGGTAACTCAGTACCTCCCACCTGTGAACCACTATGGCTCTAAGAAAATTCTTTCTAATAAAGAGCAGGAATTTTCCCCTTCTAAAATCCATCCACTGGTTCTGAATTGATTCTTTGGGGCCATGCAGAAGCAGTCCAACAATTATTTGCTAGCATATTAGTTTCCTAAGTAGGGTTTCTGTAACAAAGTGCCACAAACCACAAACTGGATTGCTTCTAACAGTAGATATTTGTTCTCTTCTATTTCTGCCTTATTGGCTGGGCCACTCTCTCACTGAAGATTCTGGGAGAAAATCTGTTGCATACCCTTCTCTTAGCTTCTGGTGTTGCCAGCAACTTTTGGCATTTCTTAACTTATAGATGCATCACTTCCTTTTTTTGCCTCCATCATTACACAATATTTCTCTGTGAATCTATGCCTGTGTTTCCTCTTCTTATAAGGACACCATTCATATTGGATTAGGGCTCGTCCTACTGATACCACCCGAATAATAACATCTACAAAGACCCTATTTCTAAGTAATCCCATGTTCAGAGATACCATGGGTTAGGACTTCTACATATCTTTTAGGGGACCTAATTCAACTCATAACACTGAGCATCTTCTCTGTTCCAGGGTTTGAACTATTAACTGAAGAACATAAAGGGGGGAAGGAAAAGATGAAATAAAAAGATGAAATGACTGCACTCTGAAGGATCTCAGTCTAGTCGGAAAAAGGTACATAAAATTAGTACATGTTCAGGGACATCTGGCTGGCTCAGTCAGAGGGGCATGCAACTCTTGATCTCGGGGTCCTGAGTTCGAGCCCCACATTGGGCATAGAGATTACTTAAATAAATAAGTAGACTTAAAAAAAGAAGAATTAGTACATGCCTAAAATGGGTGAGAACAAAAACGCAGAGAACAGAAGAAGCCATCCGCCCTGATTAGGCAGGTAGAGCAAGGCTTCATAGAGGAGGTTACTTCTTTTTTTTTCCCATTAATTTTCTGCTTGATTATAAAACAAAATTCATATTCAGTGTAGATCATTGGAAAATATGAAAAGCATAAAACAAATAAAAATCTTAAACTTTCCCTCAAGGGTAAAATAGTTACTATTTTAGTGAACATTTTCCAGTATTTTCTCTGTACATGTATAAAAACTTTTATACAAAAATGAAATTGGTATAATATTTGCTATAATTTCTATAAACAATTTTTTTCTGTTTAATAGGATGTCAAATTTTTTTCACTTCATAAGATATTCTAGAATATTTTTTGAGTTATATAATAGTCTATTTTGTAAATGGATTACAACTTCTTTAAACTGTTTACAGAACCATAAATATATCTTAAAATCTCTTATTCTTAAACTGATGATGTGATTTTCATCACATAAGAAAAATTTCCCATACCCTCCAGGTAAAAAGCATCTCCAGGGGTGCCTGGGTGGCTCAGTGGGTTAAAGCCTCTGCCTTTGGCTCAGGTCATGATCCCAGGGTCCTGGAATCGAGCCCCACATCAGGCTCTCTGCTGGCAGGAAGCCTGTTTCCTCCTCTCTCTCTGCCTGCCTCTCTGCCTACTTGTGATCTCTGTCAAATAAATGAATAAAATCTTAAAAAAAAATTCTCATTCTCACCATCAGAGAGAAAACCTGTTTCTCCATGTCATCATCAACATTCTGCATTTTAGAAGTAGGCCACTTGATGGGTGAATATGTATATCTTGATTTAATTTTCATGTCCTTGGTGTTTAGTGAGGAAAATTTATTTATATATTTATTGACTGTTTCTACTTTGCTTTTGTGAATTTTCCTAAACATAAACTTCATGAAGGTGAATACTGTATCTCTCATTTTACTACTGTATTCAGTTCTCAGTACAGTTATGGATATATAGTTGTTACTTTGTAAAAATTTATTAAATGCATTCAGGCATTACTTAATTTTTTCTCATATTTTTATCAGTGTATTTTTATTTTTCTTACTAGTGAGTGCTCTATAGATTCTAAATATATTCAACTTCCCATTTATATCAGGAATATTTTCCCCATGTTGTTTGCCCTTTAATTTTTGTTAATTAAAATTGTTCCCATTTCTGTGTAGCAAACCAAGTAATATTTTCCTCATGGCATTGTGTCTTTGGTGCTTGCTAAATAAGGCTTTCTGCATGCCAAGATTATGTAACTAACTATTCATCAGTAGTTATAAGAAGCAATTCAGGAAGTAATGGTCAACCCCTATTTTCTCTGAAACTCTTAATCAGTGTTGTTGTAGGATTATTTCCAAAGTCTTTTGAAATTCCAAATTTCATTATATAAAAATGATATTGGAAAATTATAGCAACAACAGTAATTCTGAAGCTAAGAATTACTGTTAAGCAATTAATATGTTAGTTTAAAAGAATCACAACCCTAGTATTTATCATCATCATCATCATCATCATCATCATTTCTGCTTTACAGCTAAGGAAACTGAGGATAAGAGAAGTAAATAAAACTCATTTATATCTGAGTTGGTTTCTGAAACAGTGCTTTTTGATTTTATATCAAAACATACTGCTTTCATTATTTTAGCTGTACCACATGCACATCGGGTGAAAGAATGGACCAGCCTCCTAAATAGAGGTGTCTGCTTCATGTATTCTCCATATGCAATTTAGCCTCGCCCCTCATTACTCATGTTTTTGCTCAATACTGTCTTTCTAGTTGGAATAGTGGCTTAAGAACTCTGAGGGATACAGTCAAAGCTGTTTGTGAGTATTGTCGAGACTTCAACAAAAGAGATCCTTGGAGGCATGTTTCCATGGGAAACATCTTGAATCTCCTGTACCTAACTTCTTGTGATATCAGCTACCTTAAAGGAGGAAGGTGGCGAGTTATTTTTGGTGTCTTTTCTCTACCTGGACCTACTTGTCCTATATCTAGCAGACACTCTTACATACTCTAGCTTGTAGAAGGTATTTCTGTTGTTATATTTTTTCATCGTTTCAATAAGGGTACAGGTATAGAATAGGAAGTTAGATGTTTATTTAGAAATCCATAAGGATCTTGAAAGGGTGAGTGAATGTCCTTTTAGGCAGAAGAGAGGCATAAGACATTCTAGGTAGGAAAATTATTTATAGAAAATGTAGAAGTAAGAAAGAAGCTGTCTGAAACTAGTGTGGTTGCAATTAGGAAGACATAAGTAGGAAAGGTGGTTTGGAATCAGATTATGCAGGATTTTATATGCCAAACTGAGATACATGGGTTTTGTTCTTTTAAGAAACCAGGAGCTGTCAGAATATCCTCTCCACAAATGACAGTCCTTCCAACACATGAAATTGCTAACATATTTCCCTTGAGATTGTTTTCTGCAAACTAATAAACTAATACACCCAGTTTCTTTTCTCCTCGGATAGCGTAGTTTGATTTTATCATTTTTTGCTAGCTCTCCTGTGAACATACTTCAGTTTATCTGTGGCAGTTACTAAGTGTACTTTATAATGTTTCCTTTTGCATTTTTAAAATGCTGCTTTCACATGTATAGTATCTTGAAAACACCGGCTTTATCACTTTCCTCTTTTTCATTCGTTCCTACCACCACACACATAATACCTCCCAACAAACGCCAAATACTGGAGTCATCTTATTAACTGAGTAGAGACTTTATTATTTGGGGGTGAATAAAGTGATTAATTGTTAGTGTCAACAATCAGTTTGTATTTGGTACTAATGCTGCAGACCTCTTGTTCTCTCTCTCTCCAACAGTGTATCAGCATGTCTGTTTTTTTATTTCATGTCCAAAATGAAGCCCAAAGATCAAAAGTAGGAGACAGCCAAGCTCTCAATCAGGGGCCTGTTAATTAGATAATAACTTCTAAGATTTCCCCAGTATTTTTATCTGAATGCAAAAGAATAATTTATTTGGAAACTTTTCATATCTTATGTTATGGTTTTCTTAAAGCTGGTTTGCTGGTTTTACAATAGAGCTGAAACATTGCCATACTTCCATTAAACTAAAAATAGAAAAGAAAAAAAAAGTAGAATAAGTGTTTCCCACTTGTTATGTCCCTTAAGTTTCTCCAGCCATGCAGAGTATCTTTAATGGCATTATCGTTAGCTTAGAATGCTGTATAACAACCTTTGCACATGTCCCGACTTAAATAGGAAAAAAACAATGGCTAACTGTGATGCAAAAAAAGGTGGGGTAATAGCATACACACCCTGAATAGTTCAAGCAAATTTCCTGGAAGTTTGCCAATGGAAATTTGGAACACTGTCTAGATGTCTAAGACTACCATTCCTATTCTGAGATAAAATATACCATATTAGATACTATTAAAATGATCTTGTACTAAAATACATGAATCAAGAAGAATGTGAAGTTTTTAAAAAGAATCCCTTTATGACCAAGTAGTAGGGAAAAACATACCATGGGAATATTTGAGTCTTCCATAGCAAAAGATGGCTCCTTGATATTTAATGTCATCTGTAACTGTGTATAAGGGATAGTATGTGAGTATTTGGGGGTGGGGATGTGTCTTTTGGCAAATACCTCAATATGCTGCCCTACCATGTTCGGTGGACAGCATCATTTCTGATAATGAATTTGTTAAGCAAGCAAATGGTTATGTCAGAAAGAATGATAAGAAACCCATCAAAATATACCTAAACTTGATGAAATCTAAGTTTTAACAAGGACGTACGTAACTGTTTGTGATTATAATTGGATACTGAAATGGAAGTATTTAATGAAAGCCTTAGCTTTCATTCATGTAAGGAAGTCTTCCTTACAAGAATATACAGAGTACTCCCATTTTTTTAAATGAGGTGTGAGAGTAGCAGGAAAGATTTCAAAGGACTGTCAAAGGAGATGGTCAAAAGCTAGGTTTTTGTAGGTCTTTACCCATGTTGAAGGTGTAAAAGGGCAGGCATGGAGATTAGAAGAGAGTTTATGGGGAGAACTATCAGAAAACTCTGAGCCCTCTCCCTTCCCTCTTTATTATACTCAGGAAAATAGGCATCAAAGTAACCACTCAGAAAGCTTGGCACATGTCCCTTGCTACTTGGAAGGCATAGTGAACACAGTCTCAGGCCAGACAAATTAAAGGGTAGGAAGCTGACTGTGGCTGGCTGGCTGCCCTAATGCTGGAATTGAGAGAAAGCAATACATTAGTACGGTCTGTTCTTCCAGGATTTATTACGGGCAAAGAGTGTGTGATAGTTTCTCACAGACCAGGAGAAGGAAAGGAGAGATAGAACAGAGCATGTAGGATAGCTTGGCCCTTTCTCCAACAAGAGGCTCTCAGAAGAGAGAAGCTGGAGGCCTTCTGTGGATGTTGGGGATGAAGGTGGGCAATCACCCAGAGGTAATGCTTTGCCCTATACCACAGGAACTTTGGAGAAGTGTTCCCCAGCAATGGCCTTCTCTCCAAAGAACTTAAAAAGCATTCCCAAAAAGAACAAAAGTTTTAAACACCTGTCAAGCCTGGAGAATGTCTTCTCCAGTTCTTTATGACAGTATGTGATGAATAAAATCTTTCCTGCTACTTCATCTCCCTAAAGCCCTCCAGCTTCATCTTGGGAGAAGTCAGAAACCATGGATCAGCGAGCTGGAGGAAGAGAGGTAGAAGCATAAGACAGAAACAGAAATAAAGCTGCTATTCCTTTGAACAAATTTGACCTAGGAGGAGAAGATTTGGTATAAATGTAGTTAGAAGTTTTTACAATTACATGGGACTGGTCATTTTAATATTAGAACTGTGATTTAGGGGACTAACCTGACCAGAGGTTACTCTGAGGGTGACCAAACAGTCAACAGTACCTTCCCTAAAGTGCATCTTTTTGAAGTGAGGGAAGAACCAAGCCTGCAGAATGGGTTTGAATGGACAGCAGTTGCCTGGTTGCACACTTGAGTCATTCTTGTTCAGTGTTTGTGATTAGCTATCTACCTTTCCCCAAAACCTAGGTTTTGGTTCCAGATGGGAGGTTCCAGATGGGAGACCAGTTGGCTCCCGTTGTTAACTTCATTCTAGGCCCAAGGGGAAAAAAAAGGATCCTTCATCCCAACATATTTCAGTAGTTGAGGATCCATTTACTTCTTTGCTGGCCCCTCTAACCTTATACCTTGAAGTTTGTTTTAACGGTCAGCATTTTGCCTCCTTCCTTGTCACAAAGGCTCCATATTGTTTTCTAACTCTGAGTTCAGTTTTCAATGTGCAACTGACATCATCCAGCTGTTCTTTCCGTGGCCTGAGCTCCAGTGCCCTGCTTGGAGTCCCACCACACATTGCCAGTCTACCTGCCAGCCCTCCTTGATCCCAGACCCCCTCAGGCTGTGCAGAGTTGCCTACTGGGACCTCCTACTCACTCACTCACAGATCTCCCTGATGCCAAGTTCCTGCCCAGACTTTTCCCTGCTTCTGGCTTTTTGCTTCATATTATTGGTGAAACAGACTCCTTTTGCCTATGTCGAGCCTCTGATACTCTTTTCTTGCTACTGAGAAAACCCCCAGTTGCTGTCCCATGTAAATGGGCCTAACTCATCTCCTGGCCTAAGAACCCCTTATAGATCAGACCTGGGTCCCTTCAGTCTTCTTAGACTTTGGTTAAGGCCATGGAGAGGATGTTCCTCAATTTAGAAATCTTTATTTAGTGAATCCTCTAATCTGGATGTTTTGAAGTTTTGAACATATCCTTGAGTACCTTATGTGAGGAAGATCCATTAGTACAATTCTTAATTCTTAATTTACTTTAAAAAATCCATTTCTTTATTAATTGCTCTTACACTTTTCTATGCCTTTCTCACCCAAACCGCCTGAATGACAGTTCTAGCAGGGAGAGGCCCTTTTTGTAATCCCACGCTAATTTACCAGGCTACCAGCAGAGCTTCTTCCAAGTCCAGGGGTACATCAGACAGCAATGCCACCTTGTAGAACAGGTTTATCAAGATATCTAGGTTTTATTGTGCACTTTGATTTATGGGAACCCGTATTCATGATTTATTACCTATGCCAACTTGATCAGCAGGAAAAGCAATAGATCTGTAACATTGAGGATGTTGTTAAGAAGGTAGGCTTGGATTTACACATTTATATAAAGCAAACGCTCTTTCTTTGCTCCCTCTTTCTGCTCCACCCAGATTTCCCTTCAGTACCTCCCTTGCGGCAGCTGAGCAGTAAAGTCTACCCTAGAATCATAACCCATATCCCTGGTTATGATGCCATTTTAATTAAAAATGTAGTAGAAGATAAATTCTTTTTTTAAAAAATAAAACATTTTATCCTTTTTAAAATAGCTATGATTTCATTTAATCCTTACAATTTACATTCAAAATAAAAGCAAGCACAAGGACCAATAGTGCCATTTGACAAGGGTATGAGTTAAGGGATTTGATCGAAAAGTTAAGGGATTTGACCAAACTTAAATAGTTTAAATTTAAATAGTGAAGTTGGGTAAGCCCCTGGTCTCCAAACTCCCAGCCCAGCTTCCTTTCCTTATATGCCAGCCCTTATCCTTATTAGTTCTATTCTATTTTTTAAATTGAGGTACAGTTTGACATTTAAGGGTTTTTTTTTTATTTTATTTTTTTATTTGACACAGAGAGAGAGAGAAAGAGAGAGAGATCACAAGCAGGCAGAGAGGCAGGCAGAAAGAGAGAGGGAAACAGGCTCCCCGCCCAGCAGAGAGCCCAATGCGGGCCTCGACCCCAGGACCCTGGGATAATGACCTGAGCCGAAGGCAGAGGCTTAACCCACTGAGCCACCCAGGTGCCCTAAGGTTTTATTTGTTTCAAATGTACAACCTAGTAATTTCATATTCATATATATGGTAAAATGATCACTAAGATCATAAATCTGGTTAGCATTCTTCACCATATATAGTTAATTTTTTTTCTTGTGATCTTTTAATATCTAGAAAGTTATTAATTCTAAAGATTAGGTCTGGTTGCAAGTGATAGGAAAACCAAAATATTGTGGTTTAAACAAGTCAGCATCGGAGGGGCACCTGAGTGGTGTGGTCAGTGAAGTGTCTGACTCTTGGTTTCAGCTCAGGTCATGATTTAGGGTCATGAGACTGAGCCCCACATTGGTCTCCATGCTCAATGTGGAGTCTACTTGAGATTCTTTCTCCCTCTCCTTCTGCCCCTCCTGCTCATGCTCTCTCTCAAACAAATAAATAAATCTTTTTTTAAAAAAGACAGGAAAACAAGACTGAATTTGATCATTTCTTTGCTATCCTCAATATCTGGGTTTTCAAAACGACTGCCCGAGTTCCAGTCATGATGTCCACAGTCTAACTAACCATAATGATAAGGAAGATTAGAGACAGAACATATTTTTCCCCTTTAAGGACATTTTCTAGAGATCCATACAGGTTATCTTTGCTAAATTCCATTGGCCAGAATTTAATGACATGACCCTAGTCAGCTTCAAGAGAAGCTGGGAAATATAACCTTTATTCTAGATGGTCACATGCTTTGATAAATTTGTAGGTTCTATTACCAAAGAAGAAAAGGAGAAGATATTGAGGTGACAACTAACAATGCCTACCACAACTTTGCATTTTATTGGCAGAGGTCTGTTTTCCTTAGATTACCTTTTTATTTATATCTACTTGTTTCTGAAATACTGCGAGATTTTTAGATCTTTTATTTTATACCTATGAACTGAGTACCCATAAATGTCAGTAATGGTAGAATTATTTTAAAATTTTATCTTCACTCTAATTAATCTTTAATATGACATCTTGCCTGGGTTTTAATTAAGAGGATACTGAATAAACATTTTCTTTGATTTGTTTATCATACAAAGAATGGTATTAAATACTCAGATATATTGATTAATAAAATATATTATGCCATCACTTGGATCAGTCCCTCCTCATTACTCATTTGGACTTTTATTAATCAATCGTCTCAAACTCTTCCTCTTAAATCTATTGAAAATATCACTGCTGACATAATTTCCCTGGAGTGCAGCTATGATAATGTCACTTCTCCGTGTAAACATCTTAATGAGTTCCCATTTTCTATAGAATAAATCTGAAGCTTTTGGTTTGGAATTTACCACTTCCCAAAATAGTAATCAAACCTTAATCTTCAGATTTGTCTTTCACTGTAGCGTTTGTGATATTCATCCTTAGTGGAAATATTGCCTATATCCTGTGAGTGTCTGATATTTTACTCCTCTCTAACTTTCCTCCTGAAGTTTTGGGGGGAGTACCTCGCCATATGTCCCCTACACCTCTCCTCCCCACTTATCTTTTTCTTCTACATATTTTATCATTGTTCAGGGACAATGAAATAGTCCTGGCCTAACACTGATATTTTTCTTAAACGTATTACTATGGGTTGAGTTTTAAGGAATTTGTGCATCTCTTACTCTCTTATCACATCGTACATTGATTAAATAAACTTTTTAAAATTTTAATTCACCCCGGGGCACTTTGTAAATAAAATATATACATTAAGTATATATTGAATGAATGAATAACATAATGTTTGACTTTGTCTACAAGTTAGGGCTCCTTGGAAACACCTCATAAGAAATGAAGAAACATAATTGGGCTCTAATTTTTTACTTCTAGTTTAAATCTAGTACCAGACAATAGAAAGTGAATGTCATTACTACTTGATACCAAATGAATAATTCACAAGTTAATTCAGAATCAGTCTAATGTCTTTTGCAAGAAAAAACAATAACAACAAAAACACATTACAAATCCCATGTATTTTCTTCTCATAAATAGTGTATCTTTATTAGTCATGACATTCCTTTAGCACAAAAGTTTAAATTTATAGACAAATATTTTCTCAACAGTTTTTTAAAAAGAAAAAGAGTGGGTACTATAAGTTTGGACCATTTTGATTAACATCAGATTTGGGCGGCATTCAGAATAAGTAAGTGATAACTTGTGAGTACTTAGAATAATAGAATGTGGTGTCCATCAGAAGCCATAAATTACAAGTTGCAACAAATTAGATTTGCTGCTTCTTTTGATAGGGATATCATAGTGGAAAATCAGGAAAACATTACATTTAGATTTTCCATTATGTGTATCTTTTGTTTCTGGGACAGCTTTGTGATTCGCTTTTGGCAGCACCTTCTACACCTTTTATCTGACTAAACAGTCTACAGATTTAGAACCATAGCATTTTCACTCATTTTATCCTCACCAAAGTGTGGTCCCTATACCTTTATTCTTAGAAGACATCCAAAGTTTGTTTCAACACCAACATTCTATCGCTTTTGTTTTGTACAGTTCTATCAATTTTGCTTCATTTTGTATAATTTTGTACAATCATGGCTAGAGGAGGATGTCCTGAATGCATAACATTGATATTTATTTATTTGTAATTTTTTCTTAAATAATAGTAGTCATTTTAATTGTATAATAATGGCGGAACAGAGGAGAGGTAATTGCAGTCTTAGCTTGTTAAATATTTTAAATAGAGCATGAATATCTATTAATAGCATCTACTCATGTAAATATTTAATTGAATTTTCCTAAATGGATTCCTCAGAGAATCACAAAGCAACCTCTACTACATTATTTGAGATAACAGTCAGATTCATAATGCCAGAAAGGACCCAGGATTTAATGCTAAACTTTTCTGACTCAACGACTTAGTTCTATATCCTTCTTCCAGTCCTTAGAGTTAGAAAGTGCCAGTTAGATATTACTATTGATCAGATCCTTTTTTGTGCAATTCACATAACTTTAATCCAATCAGTAAAGAGAAGGAAAATCTCTAGAAAACTCAGAATTATTTTTGATATTTGAAAAATGATGGCTCAATATCATTCGAGTCCATAGACGGGCACAGAAGAACTAGTTTCCAAAGCAACAGTAACCAAGTTGCCCTTATAAATTCAACAATCTGAATTATTTATTTCTTAGGGATTTTTCAGTAGGGATAATAAAAACAAGTACACAGTACTATCCCATATTTAGAGCAGCTGTCATTTAAAGGGAAAATCTTGTTGCATTTTTAAAAAATTGGTATTTCGAACTACCACAATTGTGCATTATTTGTCCCATTTACCTCCTTTTAATGGTATGGAAAAAATGTGTAAGAGGAGAAATGAACGTTGAGCTTTTTATGTCCTAATACAGGTTAAGTAGGCGCATTGTTCTTAACAGAGATACAAAGCTAATGGATAATATTCAAGTGCCGTTCTTCCAGCAAGACTCTAGCTATTTGAGTAGAGAGCTATCTCTCACTCTATGAAATAAGGTCATTTTTCTATTCTTTTTCACTGATGAGTGAGTAGTAATTCAGTAAGTAATAGATAGGAGAGAGAGAGGTGATTCTGCCAGCTGGAGTCAAAAAGACCCAAATCTCATATGCATTTAAGCATAATAATGTAGCCATCCAACATCACCTTGGAAGGAGATTTTCTCTGTCACCCTTCCATAAGGCCTCTTAGAATGCTCACTGGGCATATCTTTTATTTTCTTCACACCTGCACTTTAAACCTGCTTTCTCCATAAGCAAAGGTGAATGTTAGTGTTGAGTATTCAGCATTTCCTATGTTAGCACCCTTTAGGCATAGCTTCAAAAAATCTTAGTCTTGTGGCGCCTGAGTGGCTCTATTTAAGGATCTGCCATCCGCTTAGGTCATGATCCCAGGATCCTGGGGTGGAGCAAGGCCTAGGGCTCCCTGCTGAGCAGGGAGTCTGCTTCTCCCTCTCCCTCTGCCCCTCCCCCTGCTCATGTTGTCTTGCACTCTCTCTCTTTCTCTCTCAAATAAGTAAGTAAAATCTTTTTTTTAAAAGGTTAAGTCTTACAGTTTACCTTCCCCTGCTTCTCCCACTCTTAACACAAAATAGGTAATAGCATGGAGGGCATTTAGCTCAATTTTCTGACGTGGACATAGAGCATGATGCCATGTTTTCCTAGGTTTCTAAGGCTGTTCCTCAGCTTGTATTTTACAGCTCCTGATGGATACCACATTCTGTTCTAAGCACACACAAGTTGTCAGTTCAGTTATCTGTTCTGAGTGCTGCCCAAATTTGATGTTAATCAAATTGGCTCAAACGTACAGTACCCGCTTTTGTCTTCTTTGACGTAAAAAAAGCATTGATGGATACATAGCAGAGCTGCTCAGTAACATCTCCTTTATATCGTCTTTAAGAATGTAGCTGAGTTGAATAAACTCAAAATTATATCTGTTCTGGACCCATTTATTAGAAACATGGGCAAATTATTAGAAGTGATTCCAAAATTTTGTAATTATTTTTTTAAACTACATTAAAGATGTAAAACACTTGCTTCTATGTGAAATAGAACATTGATATTCATTTATGGAGGTTTGAACTACTTTTCTTTCCCTCAGGTGGCACTCACTGTATAATTCATTTTCTAAAATATGTTTACTGGCATTAGCAATTACCTAATCACTTTGTGACCATTTGGGTATCAATTTTCCCAATCTGATGAGGAATAATTGCTCTTAAAATAGAGTCCACTGATAGCCCCATTCCACTGAAATTATATGATTTTGACAATTAAAAGATAGTAAGTAGGCTGCTAATTTACTATTGAACAATCTGCAAAAATTAAGAGCTTCCTAATTTTCAGAGACTTATAGGTTCTTGTTTTTCAGTAAATTTCAGGGGCTTAGTAGATGCCAAAGGCACATGTCACCAACTCAAAGTTTCTTAGTTGGGGGCACCTGGGTGGCTCAGTGAGTTGAGCCTCTGCCTTTGGCTCACGTCATGGTCTCAGGGTCCTGAGATCGAGCCCCGCATCGGGCTCTCTGCTCAGTGGGGAGCCTGCTTCCCTCTCTCCCTCTGCCTACCTCGCTGCCTACTTGTGATTTCTCTCTGTCAAATAAATAAATAAAATCTTTTAAAAAATTTTTTAAATAAAAGTTTCTGAGTTGGGAGAGAATAGAGAGTCATATAATGGCAAATATAGCCCTTATGAGTAATTCATGGAAATATGAGGTGCCCAGAAGTAAATGAAGGCCTTGTTTATTTGTTTTTATTTTTATTCATTTTCTATTTTAAAATTTTACTGAATAATAGTTAACATACAATACTGTATTAGTTTCAGCTGTACAACATAGTTACTCAATATTTATATATGTTGAAAAATGGTCACCACAATAAGTCTAGGAAAGTCCTCTTTATTCACTTGAGCTGCAAATGTCCTCACTTTTCTGTCCAACTCAAATTTTGCCAGTTGGGTGATTTTATAGTTAACTCATTCATACATTTGAAGAGTCTTACTGTATATCAGGAACTGTGATAGACACGGGCAATGGGGAGACCCAAATGCCCTAAGATTTGCAAAAAAGTAAAAATGTTAATGTTAAGATCAACAGACCTAAAAATAAATCAACAGATCTTTGTGGGGGGTGGATAGAAAAATGAGGTAAGCAGAAAAGTTTGATTTAGGAAGAAACATTTGAGCTGGGGAGGAAGGATATTCCAGCCCAGTGGTGAAACCTAGTGATGTGCACGAAGATGATATGGTTGGGAACACACCATATGTATGGTTGCTTGGCAGGTTTGCAGGCATAGAGAGAGAGAAAGAGAGAAAGAATATGAAGTTAGAGCGCTGTCTGTAGAGGAAGACTCAGCAAGCCAGACTGAATTTTGGATTTCTCCTGTCGGCCCTATGGAGACCCTGCACTTTTTAGCACTGAGGACTAACATGATCAAATTTATACCTTTGAACAAAAAGATAGACTGAAAAGAGGAGAAAATGGATGAAAAGAGACCAGTAATCAATCTACTTATTTTTGTTTCTTATTTGGTGTAATGTACAGGCCCAGTGAATGTTTGAGGAAAGAATAAATATACACTGGCAAATTTAATCTGTCAATGTGGAACTCAGAAGCAAGATGGGAATATATAGGGGTGGCCTGAAGTATCATTTGGGTGAGGTGCATAGAAAGAGGAAGAAAACAGGATAGGGCTTGAGAAAACACCAATGTTTAGGAGCAGGTAAAAGTTAAGAAACCAGCAAAATGTCTAGTGAAATGGGAAAAAGCACGGAGAATGTAGTGTCCATGATCCTAATGGAAGTAAATTTGAAGAAGGAAAGAAAAAATAAGTAAAATAAAATGGTGCCCCAAGGTGAATGTTGGTTTTCCTTTGAAGACCATTGCTGGCCATAATGACAGCAGCTTCATCAGAGTGAACTCTGGAACCATCCTGTGGGGAAGAGGATAGGAAGAGACAATGAGGGTAGTTATGGAGGGAAGAGAAAGATGGGATTTGCAGCTGAAGTGGAAGACCGTGTTAAGCCTTCTTTAGTATAGGTAGAGCTGAACTTTTTTTTTTTTTTTTTTTTTTTTTTTATCAACTACAGACAATAGACAACTGAAAAAAGGAAGAGACAGAGAACACTGATGGATAAAATTCTGGAGAAGTCTCCAAGCAGTGGGATACCACTGAATTGGTTGAAAGCTGTTTTGGTGAGAAGAACTTAAGAGCTTAAAAAATACTTAAAATGAAGGAGGGGTAGGGATTGAGCTGGTAATTTATTCATACATCTGCTATCAAGAAGTTGATCTAATTGAATCCCTAATTCTGGTAAGAAGGGATCGCTTCATTTAAAAGCATAATTTTTCTTATTAATTATTCATAGGTTCATAGTTTTTTTGGTTTTGTTTTTAATCTGAAAGGAAATTAGGAGATCTCCTGAAGTTCCTGTCAGGTCAGTTAGGTACTAAAAATGGAGGAAAATCATGACTTTGGGGTCTCTTTTTCTGGAGCCTGTGTCTAGTACTTGGAGTGGTTAATGGAGGGAAGGAGGTGCTCCTTTCTGCTTTCTGCTGTGTCTCCCGTCACTCCAGGGAGGTCCAGATGGTAGGTGGGAGGGGATAGGAACTGAGATCAGTCTGGATTCTGCTGGTACGTGCACTAAGGATTTATTTTCACTATTTTGGATTGGTGGTCTATCTGTTGAGAAAGTGATGCAAGAATCTTTTATCTGTCATAGCAGATAATCAAAAGCCCCTTTTTAAAAGTTCAGTTGGAATAAGAAAATATGAAGTTGTAAAACCTATAATATAGAAGTTTTCAGTTGCCAGTACAAAGTGATGACACCCTACCAACTCTGTTTGCACACCGGAAGCTGGATTCAGTGTCAGGAATGTCATAAATGATCAACATTTTTAAAGCTATTAGAGAGTAATAAAAAATTAATTTCAATGTGACATCATTTAAAAATGGATTTGTGTTAAAAATATGTAGTTTTTCTATAGGTAAGAGTCTGTTGCTTGATTTGTCTCTCTTTTTTTTTGGCCTCTGCTTATTTGTTTCTTGAATTCCACATACGTGGGGAGATAGGTTAAATAGGTGATGGAAATTGAGGAGGGCACTTGTGATGATGAGCACTGGGTATTGTATGGAATTGCTGAATCGCCATATTGTACACCTGAAACTAATATAACACTGTATGTTAACTATACTGTAATTGAAATAAAAACGATTAAAAAAGTAAAAAATGTACTTTTTATAATACAACTTTCAACTAAGAGAAATATTTGATGTTTGAAATATTTTGTGAACTGCTTTTCAGTCTGAAAAGAAAATTATTTTTCTTGATTATAAAAATATTACAAACTCTATTAAAATAAGTAAACACATAAAGAAGAAAGTTTTTAAAAATCCATATAAAATACCACCACCTAGACATAAATACTATACACATATTTAAGAAAACATCTCAGATATAGCTCTGTAGGGACACATAGCTGGCTTAGTCAGAAGAGTGTGTGACTTGGGGTGCCCTGGGTAACTCAGTTTGTTAAGTGTCCAGCTCTTGATTTCAGTTCAGGCTCAGGTCATGATCTCGGGGTCGTGGGATTGAGCCCCATGTGGGGTTCTGCACTCGCTGGGGAGTCTACTAGAGATTCTCTATCTCTCTCCCTTTGTCTCTCCCCCTGGTTGCACACATGCTCTCTCTCTCTAAAATAAGTAAATATTTTTTTAAAAAGAGCACGTGACTCTTGATTTTGGAGTCATGAGTTTGAGCCCCATGTTGGGTGTAGAGATTACTTAAATAAATAAAACTTAAAAAACACAGATACAGCTCTATAAAAGCACCAATACACATACACTGGTCATAATTTTACTAAATAATTCTTTAATTTTGGATAATGCCATAAAACCTTTCAGAATTTAATTTCCAGGGGTTGGAGACTATGGTTTCTAAACATCTTGATGTGTTCTGGCCTTCACAGCAACATAGATGAAAGGATACATTCAGCATGAAAGGCTATTTTATGTTGGTTCACATTAGTAACAGTTTTCAATTAGAAAGAGACCAATTCAACAGAAGTTCTTTTGCATCTATAAGTGATATTTTGCTGCTTTTCTCCTATAAGTCTTGGTGATGCCTTTCTTTTCCTTCTAGCCATGATTTTCCTCCATAAAATGAGGGAAAGGCATAGCATTCAATGATGGTATTTTTTTCCCACCCAGGGACGTGTAAGTCACTAAGAAAATATTTCATTCCATTAGACTGAGAGGTCTTAGTTACAACTTAAAGACCAGCTGTGAGGATACTCATAATGAAAAAGGGAATTTTTTTTTTTCATACTAAAGAGATCATAGGAGACAAGATCATGACCAATTCACCTGGGATTTATTCTCTGACAAAAGGAAGAACCCAAAGAAAGCATCTGACAAAGGGGAAACTCCTCATAAATTCCTAAAGAGAGCTTAGAGCACACGTGCCAACATCCTCCTTGCTACAGGGTTTCAAGAAGAGCTAACCTATTTGGGTGAGAGTTTAAAAGGGGAAAGAAAAATCATGAAAAGAGAGAGCACAAGGAGAAATAAATAGAGTCAGAAAGAGAAAATTGAAGCCGATGGCGGACGTGGTGAGTCAGCATCTCCAATGCCTGCAAGGAAGGCCTCCAATGCCTTCCTTTCTCTGCCCAGAATGGCCGAGACCCTTGCTCCAGGTTCTGCCCTCTCAGACAATCACTCTTCCACTTGGGACCTCATGATTTATTCCAACTGTTCTTGTGCTGACGCTGTTTTGATTTGCTGATTGGTCTTGGATTCTTCTCTTTCTTTTGTCCTTTCTTCTGCCTAGCAAGGAAAGCAAGATTACAGTTCCTACCAGTGAGTATGTGGATGAAGATACCTGAAGGAGATGAGACATCCTGCACGGCCAGAGGAGTGGCCTGTGTCCATCTCATTTCCTTTCAGAAGAAGTCTCCCAACATCCACCATCAGCCCAATGAGCAGCAGGCAGTCCCTCTTACCCCCACTAGAAAACGAGGTGACCAGGAAGGCAGAGAGCAAAGATAGTGCAAAAATTAGACCTTGGTTGCAAACTTAGGATGGAACTTCTATCACTGGTTTTAGCATTTGGTATCTCATGTTCTGTCAATATTTACCCATCTGTAATATTTACTATTTTTTATTTATTTTTATTTTTTTAAAGATTTTATTTATTTGTTTATTTATTTATTTATTTGACGGACAGAGATCTCAAGTGTGTGGAGAGCCAGGCAGAGAGCCAGGCAGAGAGAGAGGAGGAAGCAGGCTCCCCACTGAGCAGAGAGCCCAATGCAGGGCTCGATCCCAGGACCCTGGGATCGTGACCTGAGCAGAAGGCAGAGGCTTTAACCCACTGAGCCACCCAGGCACCCCTATTTACTGTTTTTTAAAAGAGACTGTTGAAAGGGTTTTTTTGAATAGCCAGTCTTTATATTATAGTTTCAGTTAAATGGCACCTTTGGAGTGGTTTTTCTTTTTATTTTTAAAGATCTCTTTATTATTTAAGAGAGAGAGAGGGAAAGAGAGAGAAAGAGCATGTGGAGGGGGATGAGGAGGGCCAGAGGGAGAGAAGGGGAAAGAAAGAGAGAAAGAGAGAGAGAATCTCCAGCAGATTCCATGTTGAGCACATAGCCTGTCGGGAGGGGGATTTTCCCAACCCTGAGATCCCTACCAGAGCTGAAGTAAAGAGCCGGATGCTTAGCCGACTGAGCCACCCAGGCACCCCATGAAGTGGTTTTTCTATGTGGATTCCAACCAAATTAAGACAACAAAAGAAGTACTTTCTTTTCATTTTCTGATTTATGGAAAAAAAAATAATCTTTTTACTTTTCTGCAGAAACTAAAATAAAAATTTAACCTGTTAGACCTTTTGCAGAATAACTATATTATGTTTTGAGCTTTACTGCAGGTTTCATAGTCTCTGAGGATACACAGGAATAATCTTATATTCTGGGATTGATTATTTCTTAATTTAAGGGATGATTAAACTTACTTTAGTCTACAACCTTTGCCACTCTTCTCTTTTTCCCATACACAGACACACAATTTTTTCCTGCATAAAATGTTACAAGGTAATATTTTCCTTAAGTGACTGAAAGTGAATGGTACAGTATTAGCTGTTGTTTATACTAGTTGCAGAACACATTGTTATTTTACTTTTACAAACCTTTTCTAAAAATTTTAAGTATTTCAGAAGAATTTCTACTGAAATGCTTTCTTTATTTGGTGTAATTTCCAACGTTCTTATGAATTTTCCAAAAATTTATAAGAATAGTACAAGGAATTCCTATATACCCTTTGTTCATAATCACAAACATTAACATTTTATCACACTACCTTTATAATTCATTCTTTCTACCTATACATGTTATTTTCTCTCCCCACCAACCATTTGAGAGTAAGTTGCACATATGGTATCCTTTTACTCTTCAGTACTTCAAGGTTATTTATTTATTTATTTATTTATTTAGACAGAGAGAGAGAGAGAGAGAGAGAGAGAGCATAAGCAGGGGGAGCAGCAGAGGGAGAGGGAGAAGCACAGGGAGCCCGATGCAGGGCTCGAGTCCAGAAGCCTGGGTTCAAGACCTGAGCGGAAGGCAGACATTTATCTGACTGAGCCCCAAGGTCATTTCTTACATAACAGGAGTATAATGATCAATATCATAAAATTAATATAATATTAGCATTGTATTGATACAACACTAGTTGCTAATCAACAGACTGTATTCAAATTTTTCCAACTATCTCAGTAATGTCCTCTGTAGGGAGAGCACTCAGGTCTGGCACCTGAGTGCAGTTAACAGTGAAGTGTCCCCAGTCTGCTTTGATTTGAAAGCATTTTTGTCCTTCCTTGCCTGTCATGACCGGGGCATTTTTGATGAGTACAGGCCAGCTGTACAATGTTCTTAAACTTAAGTTCTCAAAATTTTTGTTTTAAGATTTTAGAGAAGAATTCTTTCCTGTTTCTCAGACTAACTTCAAGCTGCATCTAGGGGCATCTGAGTGGCTCAGTTAAGTGTCTGCCTTCAGCTCAGGGGATGATGCTAGGGTGCTGGGGTCAAGCCCTGTGTCAGTCTCCCTGCTCAGCAAGGAGTCTGCTTCTCCTTCTCCCTCTGCCCTTCCCCCCTGCTCATGCTGACTCTCACTCTCTCTCAAATAAAGAAAAAAAATTAAAAAAAAAAACTGCATCTGATATTGCACTCTTTTCCCCTACATGAGACCTAATTATCTGTATCCTATTTCTGCAAAAAGTGGTCATCATTTCCCAGTTTTTCAATCCAAAAACCTAGGCATTGCCCTCCTCCTTCTGATCCAGCTTCCCTGACAGAGATGACATCTTAGAAAGACATCATGGTCCTTCTCCCCTCTTCTCCTCCCAGCACTACCCCTGAGTTCAGGTCCTCCTGCCTTCTCACTTCCAGTAGCCTCCAGCTGGTCTCCACTCTGCAGGCCTTTCCATATCTTCCCTCCTTTATAGTCCTTTTTTCTAGAGCTCTCAAAGCAGTTCTTTACATCTAAAACATAAATCAGTGTTTCCCTATTACTAAAGATACTTCAAGGATTATACAGAGCTTGTGGGATAAATTGCAAATGCCTTTTTAGTGCACCCAGAGCCTGCCTTGCTGGCTTTAAGTCCCAGCCCTCCCTCTCTACCTCCCAAGCTGCAGTCATACTGAACTACTTGGAAATTCCAAAAAAAACCTGCTGGTTTTTGCCTCGGAGCCTTCCCATATACCACTCCATTAGCTTGAAATCTGTTCCTCCCTCCTACTCATACATTCTTTTTTACTCAACTGATGGCTCATCTTCTAGTTCAGGTAGCACCTCTTCTGCCCTATCCCTTCTACTTCCCTCCTTCATTCCCCACCTCCAGCATGGAGGTTTCACTCTTTTTTTAACCATGAACTCTGAAAAGCAAAAACCTTTACAACAATTCTAACAACTGGAGAACACTTTCTCGTAAACTAAGCCATTTCTGGACCAAACTAGTAGTCCAGAAGCAGAACTCAGTGTGCCACCCAGAGGAGCAGAAAGCACTCATTTATTTTATTCTCCCTTGTTTGGTCCTGCTGTCGTTAGCTTCAACGCCCCTGCTCTGAGATATTTACTTGTGGGACTGGTTATGTGAAGTTTCTTATGACGTCCTTATTCCATTTATAGTTTTCAAATGGAGGCTTTTCCTCCTGGGAATGGACTCCTGGCTGTCTTTTAAAAATCACATCAATGCTAATTATATATATAAATCATGGAAATTGGCATCGTAAGAATAGTGAATGGTAGCAAGCTTACCACAGTAAAGGTTAATTAGCCAGGGAAAAAAATTCCATGTGCCATTGTCAATGTGTTCTATAAAGTACAATGGTTGGTACAACCAGTTTAAGGGCTTCTGGTGAGGCTTTCTCTGCCCCAGGTCATTTTGTGCCCAGCACACTGCATGGAACTCAATCAATATTTGTGAAATAAATAGTGGCTTTGTCGAGCCTAAGATATAATCAGGCCTAGTAATAAATGGAGAAACTATTATTCAAGTCATCTACTCCAAAGAAAAGCATTTAGTACTGGACGTATTAAAGCTAATTGGATCTGCTTTCACCCAGGCTCCTGAGGCTGTGGTCAGAGCCTTGCACTGAACCATGTTATTTTCTAGAAACTTAGGCCAGCCTATGGTTAGTGTCTGATTTCCACTCCTGCTAACCAGTGATTTTCAAATCTGCCGTCACATAAAAATCATCTGAAATGCTTTGAAAAAATAATGAGGCCTGGGACCCACCTCCAGAGGTTTGGATTTAAAAATCCCAACACTGGTATGTTTAGAAATTGGGCATTTGAATATAAAGCGCCAGTTTGGGAACCATTGCTGGATGAGAATCTGTTTTATTTCTGCCTAGTGTCTGGACAGATTTTCTTTTTAATTTCACTTTTGTGTATGTTTGCTTTTTTCAGAATTTGCATGGGACTACAATACTAGTTATAACTTGCATAATCACCTTTATAGGAATATAAATATTACTATATTTAGCATATGGTTTCTTCAGAGAACAACATAAAACACTGGAAGGATTTGACATTTAGTCATTTGAATTCCCACAAAGGATTCCTGGAACAACATCTGTATAACTGAGGACACTGACGTTATTGATGCATAAATAAAGACATGTCCTAAACGGCAACGTTGTGAGTGATGATATGGTAACTACTAATGGCATTTTCGTTAGTTCCAGGAAAAGTAAAACAGGTAGGAACTCTACTAGCTAAGAATCTGAGTGGATAGAAGGTCTTAAACTAATGAATGATTGTTGAGTCATCTAGTTCTTCTTTATGTGGCAACATGGCCAGTCTTTCAGGAAATAAAGATGGCTTTCAGTGAGACAATAATAAGTGAAAACCGTTATTATTTTAAGCCCTCATCTTGCATAGCAATTGCAAAGATTATTAAGAAACTAGCTGTTGTACTAATGTAAGCTTAGATGTTGTTTCAAAACTTGAAATCAGAAAACACATTATTTTTCTTAAGTGTTGTTTTTCCACATTATGGTTGCTTTTTTGTTTCTAATATGATAGTCTAGGGATGCCTGGACCCAGACAGTTGAGCATCCGACTCTTTCTTTCAGCTCAGGTCATAATCTCAGGTTCCTGAGGTCAAGCCCTGCATCAGGCACTGCACTAGGCGAGGAGCCTTCTAGAGAGTCTCTGTCTCTCTCTGCCCCTTCCCCCTCAAAGAAAAATGATAGTCTAAATTCAGTCTTTTTTGTTGGACATGTGAAAAGATTAAAGAAAGGCTGAACAAATTGAATTATAGCTATCTAGATTTTTTAACATTCCGGTATAAATAACGTGCACTGTTATATTAGTTTCAGGTGTACAATATATTGAATCAACTGTTCCGTACATTATTCAGTGCTTGTCACGGTAAGTGTTCCCTTACTCCCCATTACCCATTTCACCCATCCCCCCCTCACCTCCCCTCTGGCAACCATCAATTTGTTTTCTAAGAGTCCGTCTCTTTTTTCCTTTATTTGTTTTGTTTCTTAAATTCCACATATGAGTGAAATCATATGGTATTTGTCTTTCTCTGACTGACTGTTTCACTTAGCATAATGCCTTCTAGATGTTGTTGCAAATGAGAAGCTGATTTTAAAAGTTCTAAGAGTTAAGCCCCACTGATTGTAAAATCTCATGATGTTAAGTCCCTCTGGTTTTCAAAGGCAAATGTTATGGGGATTCGTCTTACCAGCGTGGGTGCCCTGTGCCTGGGATGCCCCATGTGGGGTTTACTCTTCTCCCTTCTCTGGCCCTCCCTCTCCCGGACAATCTTGCAGGTCAGCTTGGTTACAGATCACTTCTCCATTCTTCCTGTGGTTTCCGATGTGGCCTCTTCTCTATGTGTAGTTGTGGAAAGTCTGTTCTTCCAGTTTTCAGGTCATTTTCTGGATTATTTGCACTGATGTTAGTGTTACCTAGGTGTATGTATGGGACTAAGTAAGGGTAGGTTCTTCCTACTTCACCATCTTCCCCCTAGTTATCTAGATTTTTAAACTTTGATACCAGATCAATATATTATAAAGTAAATTTAGGGTTATGAAGATGTTTTTAAAGTGAATGTCACGGGGAGAAGTGTGGGTGAGAGAGCTCAAAATAATTTCTAATGGACCCAATTCAGTTCCCTTGTTCTAAAACATTAATTAAAAAAAAACTATTTTGGATATCAACTAATTCATACAAAATGTTATTAACATTTAAGTGTAAATGAGTTAACGGTGCCTGGGTGGCTCAGTTGATTAAGCATCTTCCATCAGCTCGCGTCATGATCTCAGGGTCCTGGGATCCAGTCCCACATCAGGCTCCCTGTTCAGCAGGGAGTCTTGTTCTCCCTCTGCCCCTCACCCCACTCTTGTGCTCTCTCTCACTCTCTCTCTAATTAAAAAAAAAAAGTGTAAATGAGTTAGAAACATGTGTACTCTGTTTTCCTAAAAATATAATTTTTAGAAGACTGGTAAAAGTACAGAAAGAAGAGAACAAAAGTATGACAGGACTGCAAGGGTCACCTGTCCACACACAGACACTGGCCCTGATTCTGCCTCTCAGATGGGCCGAAGATTCTTAGTGAATGTTCTAGTGGAAGGACTGTTTATATATATATATATTATCTCCAGCAAAACAGTGAAGTACTAGTCCGCTTGATCAGTGGTTGTGATACATGTGCTATAGTGGTTAGGTTAGTGGTTGAGGTTTCATTTAGTTACCTAAAGTCAACCTCAGCCTAGAAACAGTTGATCCTCCTCCTGACTCATCAGCAGGAGGTGAGTAGTAGCCTAACATGCCACAGTGCCTACATCATCCAGCTCGCTTCCTGTCATCACATCAACATTTTGTCATCTCATATCATAACAAGAAGAGTGAGTACAGGACAGTAAGATATTTTGAACAAGGGAGACCACATTCACATGACTTTTATTACAGTATATTATTATATAATTGTTTTATCTTACTGTTATTAATCTCTTGCTGTGCCTAATTTATAAATTAAACTTTATCATAATTATGGATATATGGGAAGAAAGAGTACATACAGAGTTCAGTACTATCTACACTTTCATGCATCCAATGGAGGTCTTAGAAGTATCCTCCATGCATGGTGGGGGGGACTACCGTATTTACAAAAACGATATGAATGTCTCAAATGTGTCCTAGCTCACATTGGAACATAATGACGGCAAACACAGTAATAGAGCTGCCTCAGAAGTTATGACCCATTTGACAATATGCTTGCTTGTCACCCAGTTAGCTCATGGGAACTTCCTTGCTTGTCACCTAATAATCTTTCCTCCTTGGCTCTGACCTTATGATTGGGAAGTATCGGAGACAATCCAGTACTAGGACTTCAATTTTTTTATTATCATTAACATATAATATACTATTTGTTTCAGGGGTACAGGTCTGTGAATCATCAGTCATACAGAATTCACAGCATTTGCCACAGCACATACCCTCCCCAATGTCCATCACCCAACCACCCCATCCCTCCCATACCCTTCCCCTCCAGCAACCCTCAGTTTGTTTCCTGAGACCAAGAGTCTCTTATGGTTTGTCTCCCTCTCTGGTTTCGTCTTGTTTCATTTTTCCCTCAAGTCAATCAGAGAGGGATAATTATCATATGAACTCACTGATTTGAGGAATTTGAAAAACAAAACAGAGGACTTCAATTTTTTCTAAATCAATACTCATTTATGAGAAGATGTGCTATTTCTGCATCCCTACTTGCTTGTATTCTAATATCCCCTTTACAGTAATCTATACAACAGTGACAATTATAATATAGGGAGCAGGAGGATTGTACTTAACTTACCAACAGCTCTAAGAACTTTATGTCATGTAGATATAACTAGCCAAATTGAAAACTATAAGCCAAGTGTCAGTTGACATTCACAATGAAAAAAATTATAATGCCTTTTAGGCGTATGTGACTTCTTTCTTTCTTTTTTTCTTTATTATCATTATTATTTTTTTTTAGAGAGAGGAAGAGAGGGGAAGGGAGGGGCAGAGGAAGAGAGAGAATCTTAAACGGGCTCCATGCCCATTGTGGAGCCTGACATGGTGCTAAGTCTCACTGCCCTGAGATCATGACTTGAGCAGAAATCAGGAGTCACAGGTTTAACCAACTGAGCCAACCAGGCCGCTCCTGTGACTTTTCTTTTAACAGCAGCATAGTCCCACTTAGGTGTCTCTGCAATATTTCTGTTGTCTGACTGCGCAGGAGATTATCATGACCCCTACTGAGAATTTCTGCTGTAGAGTACCACAGTTTTCTTCGTCCATAATCAGGGACATCTGAATGTTTGAAACCAGAGGTCGCATAAGTTAATGGGTTTCAAGAGCACCATAGGAGATCTCTTGGAGGACTTCTTTGAAGTGTTCTGTCTTCATAGGGATTAAATATTGAGACATGACTTGAATACTGATTTAGGAGATTTGGGATAGAAATCGGAAAGGAAAAAAAAAAAGAGTCAGTGTCCATCAGCCAGTATGTTTATTCATCCATATTAGGTATGATAGAATGGTGAAGGCTGTCAACTCCATTAAATGGTCTCATTTGCTGGAGGGATGTGGGTATAGTTGTGACAGCTCAAATGAAGGTGATCTTGTTGAAATTTCTACACAGTTGTAGGCAGAGCAGACTTGTTGCCATTCAAAGCAAAGGAGACTGAGAAGACCATTGCAGTGGGGGTAGGTACAAACGCTCACAAAAGAGAAAGGAATACTCCATTTTCTATCCCTAGCATCTATAAAATGGGACAGGTTGCATTTTGATCAAGAGTTTGAAAAATCTAATTAGTTCAAAATATGACATTTGGGGAGGTGGGAGGGTTGAGGGCAAAGGTTTAAACCTAAGATTTTTGTAGCAGATTTTACACGTTTTGGAAAAGTAGAAAAGGACTCGTGCCAGCCACTTCCTCAGCCATTCACATTCACCACTGTAAAATATAGCCTCACTAGCACAGATGGAAAGAATAGCTCAGCTTTTCACAAAACTTTAAGGTGCTCCTGTGTGGTTTTGTTTTGTGTTGTTTTGTTTTCAAAGATTTTATTTATTTATTTGACAGAGATCACAAGTAGGCAGAGAGGCAGGTGGAGAGAGAGGAGGAAGCAGGCTCCCTGCTGAGCAGAGAGTCCGATGCGGGGCTCGCGCCCAATGCGGGGCTCCCGCCCGATGCGGGGCTCAATCCCAGGACCCTGTGATCATGACCTGAGCAGAAAGCAGAGGATTTAACCCACTGAGCCCCCCAGGTGCCCCACCCTGTGTGTTTTATTTTGAGTATTATAGGATCTTAATCTGTTCAGTGGGAAGCAGTGGGTACTATTGTATTACAAAAACTATAAAGAAATAAACATAAGGGGCGCCTGGGTGGCTCAGTGGGTTAAGCCACTGCCTTCGGCTCAGGTCATGATCTCAGGGTCCTGGGATCAAGCCCCGCATCGGGCTCTCTGCTCAGCAAGGAGCCTGCTTCCTCCTCTCTCTCTGCCTGCCTCTCTGCCTGCTTGTGCTCTCTG